>NC_137829.1:21691658-21759158 GCF_963921795.1 Nannobrachium achirus
CGTTTACTACGACAAATGTATCCATTAAGAAACCTCAATAAATGTAACGTTTAATTGGCAATCTTCTCTATTTAAAACTATAGTGTTAAGAATCCATGTGGGAAGGTATTTAGCCTATGTGTTGCTGACTTGACTTCCTTCACCTGATGGTGAATTTGCTCAAGCACAGTATGATCTGAAGGACATTCAGTGGAACTTTAATTATGAAGGTATAAGATCACAGCAACATCACTTCAACTCATCCCTCCAAAACAGCCTCCAGTCGATCAGTGATACTGTGATATACCGTATATATATATATATCTGTGTATCACTGATCTAATCTACAGCCTCTCACACACTGAACACCATGCAAAATAGCTGCACATCTATTTTGCTCCCCTGAAGCTTGGTTTCCTGAGTATATTATTATTAAGAACTGAGCCCCAAAAAATCATTCAATGGACGTCCGTTCATTGAATGAGAAAACAAAACAAACAATCCTTAATATACGTATATATATCAGAGAAACCAACCTGTGTGATATGACAAAACACATATCACACACATCACCGCTAATCCTAACCCACTATCGCTATACGTGTCTGTCCGTCCGTTTTGTCTGTTTGTCTGTACACTGGCTCGCCCCCTCTCTGCTCTCCTCTCCTCTGTTCCATTCCGCTCTGCTCCACTCCTCTCCGCTCCTCTCCTCGCCTCCTCCTCACAACAGAGATCCCACAGCTGACGGACCTTAGCTTCGTGGACGTCACAGACACCACCATCGGCCTGAGCTGGACGCCGCTCAACACCACCACCATCACCGGCTACCGCGTGACGGTGGTGGCGGCCGGCGAGAGCGTGCCCATCTTCGAGGACCTGGTGGAGGCCACGGCCGGCTACTACACGGTGTACGGCCTGGAGCCTGGCATCGACTACGACATCAGCGTCATCACCGTGACCACCAACGGCGAGAGCGAGCCCACCACGCTCACTCAGCAGACCGGTGAGAGAGTGATGCAAGAAGGTGGAGAGCGCACACACACGCACACACACACACTCACAGTCGTAGACACAGCGCTGCTGTGCTTTCATAAGGTGTCATATTTCTGCGCTAGTGTAGCACAGTGGGTCGGGATCCCCAGGGGGAAGTCCCCAGGATCCCCATATGATGTTTTTTTTTTAAGATTTGTTTTGGGGCTGTCATGCCTTTCTTGATAGGACAGTAGACTGACAGGAAATGGGGAGAGAGATGGGGAGTGACATGAGGTCATCCGGATCGGGAATCTAACCGGCGACGCCGCCAGGCATCCATGCCTATGTGGCAATGCCTAAGTGGTATGCACCTGGACCAGTAGGCCAGCGGGCGCCCCAAACCAACATAACGTTTAAGTGTATAGACTCTATATGTATATTCTAGAGTGACAATTTAAGGACTTTTAAGACCTTTTTAATTTTTGGGGAGTCACGGGCTGAAAAGGTTGAGAACCACTGGTGTAGCAAACATGGAACCTCAGCATCTCTGTTAAATGTACTGTGCGCCCACACACGCACACACATGCATAAATGTGCATATAGACTCACAGAGTCACTGTGTTGTGTACGCCGTAAAAAGGATTTTACAGTATATTGTCAATTAGATGTTGTTTTTTCTTCTGGAGCACATCACGGTTCTTCAAAGCCTGTGTCATCAGTTCCCTGATGTAATTTGCGTTACAGGCTGCAGTGCAGTCTAGTCTGTTGTTGGACCATGTGGTTTCACTTTGAAACATGGGATCACGCTGGGGCTCATTTCTCTCCCCAGCGCAAAGCGCTCTTTGTTCTTTTCACTTTCAAGATGTTGTAAACCTGCTGATGGAGGATTAGGCACACTCGGCACACCAGACAATAAAAGGCGCGCATACACACACACAGTTCAAGAGATGTGCGGTGAATCACTTTCTCTTTCGAATATATACTGTATATATGTATATTTATTGAGCTTACGGTTCATCAAATCTACTGTTTAACTACCTTTCCGTATTTTGTATTTTCTGTCTTTGCACCACTTTATCTTAACCTCTTAAAAGTCGAGCTTGTGTCTGTGAGCAGACAATGACACCGTCCAAAGGCACCGTCCAAGTTGTCAAGCCATGGTAGACGGAACAGGTTATCACGTGAACCGAAACAAGCACTCGATCTGTGCGTTATGAGCACTCCATATGTCTCAGCCAATCACAGCTATTGTGGGCGGGTTTTCAGGATAACTGGTGTTAGAATTGCTCCGATGCATTCGGGCTTACATGCCGCCACTCGATGACAAACAAGATGCGACGTGTTCACGCGTTGTGAGCAACACACACGCGTGTGAGACTGGCACGCCTGTGTAATAGATTCATACGTTAACTGTGTGATTGTCCTTGCCTCTACAGCTGTGCCAGCGCCTACAGGTCTGGGCTTTGGCCTGGTGGGAGCAGACAGCATGGAGGTCACCTGGATCCCTCCTCACGTCCCCAACACCGATGACATCAACAGCTTCCTGATCAGGTAGGACACTGTTTCCCAAGCACTGGGTCGGGACCCATTTGTGGGTCGCGGACACATATTTATGGGTGAGTGAAGCTAAAAATGTCATGAATTAAAAAAACAAATTCAATGTTTTCTTTTTTTTCAGTATTTTCATGAACAAATCTAAGAAAAATCTAAGAAATTCCATAAATTAGAGAACAAAATGTTCAAGAAATAGTGAAAATAGTCGAAGCGCAGCATTGTAAGCTTGTAGATCTGCTATTTTCAGTTTGGGTCCTGGGAAACGTCTAATCTCTCTTTTGGGTCACAGGTTAAAAAGTTTGGGAACCAATGAGGTAGAACATTGTCCACATTTCTCAAGGAACAGCGGTGCAGTACCAGTGTGCATTACTCAAATACGTCTGCATTATCTTGAAATTCGTTGCTTTGTCTTCATTGATCAGGTACCACCCTATTGATGACGAAGATGAAACGACAGAAACAAGTGTTGGCGGCAGGAGCAACAGTGGGGTGCTGAGAAGTATGAAATGCATGCACACACGTACACACACACAAGAACACACATACACGCACGCACACACACATACTGTACATACACCACATGATTAATCTGTTGTCTCTCGTTCACTTGCCCACAGATTTGCTGCCCAACACAGAGTATCTGGTGAGCGTGGTATGTGTGTACGAACAGAGGGAGAGCTCACCAGTAGTTGGCACACAGAGAACAAGTGAGTACCCCGACATCAGATGCACAGTATACAGTAAAAGCCCTAACTCTGAGTGTACAGAGACATAAGGTTACTTCTGAAATTCACTCCTACCTTACAAGGAATAGAGATGATTTTGATCGACCTCTTTGTCGTACCACAAAACATCAATTATTTATTACATTTAGAGGCCCTCAATTGTGGAGCTCTCTAGATACATCACTTAAGTCATCTCTATCCTTGTCAATATTTAAGAAACGTATGAAACAATATCTTATTTCTTTACTGTAAGTCCACATGATTTCATCTACTGATGTGTTATCTCACCAAATGTGTTTTTTGTTTTTGTTTTTGTCTTTTTTTGTGGAGTTTCTGTGTTTTTACTTCTTTATTGCACAGCTGCTCTGACATAACTTGTATATTGTATTTGTTCCTAGTGAACTTGTATTTGTTAAATGAATGACCTCTTTCGTTAAGGAAAGGATTCCAAATAAGCCTTTAGGCTTCTTCCTCTCCTTATTCCTCTAGTATTTTGTATCCTCAATATGTATTGTTCTATTTTTTATAATGTGCTAATAAACTAAACGAAACTAAAAAATAGATCCGTTTACAAGTGGATAAAAGAACGCTGATGATTTTACCAATCTAGATATTGACATTATTCATTCAGAATTCTCTTTAAACTGTACTATTTACTATTTAGGCATTAACCAGTGCGACTTACAATAAGCAAGGTAAACGCATACATCAAATGCAGAGAGGGTGTAGTGTCTCAGTTAAATAGGATCGTAAGTAAACCAAGAACCTGGCATCAGTCTAAACTCTTAACAATTACTATCAAAATAATAATCTGAACTAATTTTAACCAAAGGATACCAGGTAAACAATGAATGTAGCATCTGTCTAAATAACCTGCTATCAAAATGATTATGTTGTGCTCAAGAAAAAAACAAGTCTAAATAACAAAAACATGCAAAACAAAGAGCCTGCCAGTTTTCACTAATGTCTTCCCCATCTTCCTCTCTCTCTCTCTCTCTCTCTCTCTCTCTCTCTCTCTCTCTCTCTCTCTCTCTCTCTCTCTCCCCAGCCCTGGACGCTCCGGACGGCCTGCGGTTCACAGACATCCTGACCAGCTCCTTCACGGTCCACTGGGTCGCCCCTCAGTCCAGGATCACCGGCTACCGCATCCGCTATCAGATGGCCAGCGGCGGGCGGGCCAAGGAGGAGAGGCTGCCCCCCTCCAGGAGCCACTTCACCCTGATGGGACTCACCCCCGAGACGGACTACCAGGTCAACATCTATGCCGTGAGCGGGAACCGGGAGAGTCTTCCACTCAGCGGAACACAGAAGACTAGTAAGTATCCCTGTTTTTAGTTCTACCTATAAAATACATTTTATAATCTGTTTACACACCTACATAGTATGATTTAAGGGAAATTGAGTAGGGTTTTTTTTTGTGCCCGTGGAAGAGGAAATTACATCTTCATGCGGCAGATGGGGGGAGCTGTTAGGGGTTAAATGCCTTGCTCAGTGACACTTGGACACGTAGACTGGGCGAGGATCAAACCAGGGACCTTCTGTTTCCAGCCATTCTATCACTTGGCTATGCCCTGTAACATGGTGGTCTAAGAAACAGTGGTGGTTGGACCTCCCTCCTCTTCTATTGTGAAATTTAGATTCTGTGGTCAGTTAGGACCACTACTGGCTGACAAGAGGTATTGCAGTAAGGTCAAACAGAAACAACAGCCCTCCCAAACATGCTCTCCATTATACAGTAGCTCAACTCAGGAGAAGTCTTGGGGCTTGTACGGGTGATCCAGGTTCGAATCCTGAAAGTTATAGTTAAATTAACACAGGATTGCTCTCTGTGTATATATGCTGTTGGAGGTGATGTCAACTGTTGTCATTATTTCCATGAATACATTATCAGCATCTCTCCATTGTGTTTCTCTCTCCAGTCTCCGATGCTCCCACAGACCTGGAGGTGGTCGACTCATCCCCCACCAGCATCACCATCCGCTGGGACGCCCCCTCTGTCACTGTGCGCTACTACAGGATCACTCACGGAGAGTCTGGTAAGTCCATGGTGGTACCAAAACACAGCACTGCACGTGGACAAACTAATAAGCAGGGTTTCAATTCATACAAAATCTGGTAAAGTTTAATAGGCTCCTTGACTCTGCAATATGCATAAAAATCTGATCTGTGTCATTGAATGTTCAGGAGGTCACAGTAATCCCAAGGAGTTCACAGTGCCTGGGTCTCAGTCCACGGCCACCATCACCAACCTGAACCCCGGAACCGACTACACCATCACCGTCTACGCTGTGACGGGCCGAGGAGACAGCCCTGCATCCAGCACTCCCATCTACGTCACACACAAGACAGGTAAAATATACACACACAAACACACATACTTACAGGGTTGTGTAAAAAAGCATTGGAAGCAGCAGATGCCATAGCTTCCCAAATCACCGCTGAGTGCGGAAATATCACAATCTGGCTTCAGAAGGTTGACATTTCTCTATTATAAATCCTTGTTATGACTTATGAGTGGTCTAAATAAGGTTAGGTTTTGAATATTTCAATCAGTGCATGTACAATGTATCTAGATTCTAGAATATATGATTTTTTTTTTACGGAATTACGGAAAATAATAAACTTTTCCACAATATCCAGATTTTTGTATACAAACCTGTCTGCATGTGCGTTTCTCAGCCTTGCCGTAACTGACCTCACCCGTGTCTTCATTCCTCCCCCAGGCATTGACTCTCCCACTGAGATGGAGGTGACTGATGTGAAAGACAGCAGCATCACAGTGAGGTGGACCCCGGCCCAGGGGCCCATCCAGGGCTACAGGGTGACAGGAGCCCCCAGGAACGGACAAGGGCCCTCCTTCTCCGAGGTGGTCGCTCCAGATCAGACAGAGATGACGTTCTCAGGCCTGATGCCGACCATGGAATACATCCTGAGCGTGTATGCTCTGGGTCAAGATGGAGAGAGCCCCCCTCTGGTGGAGACTGCTGTGACAAGTAAGGGTTTTACATGGTCTAATCATACTAGTCCTGTGCCCGGGGGGGTATGCACAGTATATGAGGGATTGAATGTAGGAGTCTCAGAAGTAATGTTGTAGAACCCAGGTGACCGTTGGGCAGAACAGTCACCTTTGACGTCCAGTTGTGCAATACCTGCCTGTGATGTACTGTAGGCCTTGTTTCAGCATGCGGCTGTTACCATGGTGGCCACACTGTGTAGTATCAGTGATGTCAGCATGCGTGATATCAGCATACAGACAGACGGTCAGACGGATGGACATTCGGTAAAATTAATAGTTAGATTGGTTGATTTGGATAATCTTATGGTATTGTTTGATTGTCCTTTTGTCTCTGTGTAAAATGGTAGCGGAAAAATGGGTTTTACTAAAGTGCTTTTCAAATTAAAATCTCTCTCTCTCTCTCTCTCTCTCTCCATACAGCTGTTGACCGGCCCAAGGACCTGACCTTCTCGGACATTGACTCCACCTCATTGAGGATCACGTGGGAAAGCCCGGAGGGCGTGGTGACGGCGTACCGTGTGTTGTACTACAGCCCCGAGGAGGGCGAGAGGGAGCTGCTGCCCTCCCCCAGGGGCGACTCAGAGTCCGCCACCATCTACGGCCTGCGACCAGGAACCGAGTACACGGTGAAGGTCATCGCCCTGCACGACCACACGGCCAGCAGCCCGGTGGTGGGAACCCAGGCCACAGGTATGGGAGAGTGACATACAGTACCACTCCTACTTGCTGTGTGACAGTGGCTCAGGGGTCCTTGAGGGCTTTCCAGGGGGTCCCCAGCTACCGGTATATGGTTGATAGTATGAGTCTTAAGAGTTAAATTGACACGGAGAGTTTCCAGAAATATCTAGACTGCACTCTGTTGAGGTGCCAACTACATAGATAGAAAATGGGAATGTATTTCACTGTTATGGTTAATGATAAAACATTGACAGACTTTGTGTGAACTTGCTCATCTGTAAATTGTTAAACCAAATGACATCAATAGCATGACTAATGCAACTGTTATTCAATAGAAAGCAATGTTTATTTGCCATTATGCTGTTTTATTTTCAACATATTGGCATTGGAACTGGACTTTTGATGTCAATATTTTGTAAGCAAAAGGCTGCAGTCATGGGAAGGGGATACTTGGCTTCAGAAATCAGTCAAGGTACTGCAGCCAAAAAGGTTTGAGAACCACAGGACTAATGCAAAATCAAACTGGTGGTCCTTGAAATAAAATTAAAAAAAGCGTTGTGAATCACTGCCGTATACCATTCATATCTCTATCCTTCTCTCTGTGTCCTCACATGAAAACTCTCTAACCCCCTCTCTTCCTTCTCCCTCGATTTCTTAGCCATCCCTCCCCCCATCGACCTCAAGTTCTCCCAGGTTGGTCCCACCTCCTTCACCATAACCTGGACCGTGTCTGGCCAGGCCAACCGTCTCACAGGGCTGACGGGGCTCACAGGCTACCGTGTGGTGGTGAACCCCAAGAGCAAGACGGGTCCCACCAAGGAGCTCAACCTGGCCCCAGACACCAGGCAGGCCGTCATACCAGGACTCATGGTTAGTGTGTGTGTGTGTGTGTGTGTGTGTGTGTGTGTGTGTGTGTGTGTGTGGGTGTGTGTGTGGGTGTGGGTGTGGGTGTCGGTGTGGGTGTGTGTTTATACATGTACAGATATTTAAACTGGTATATCTGAAAACCTTATGCGTAATATGTATGTATTAATAAGGTACATAGAATTATGTAAGCGATATTGAACAGTGAGCTGTACTGATGCTCACCCCGAAGGAGTTCGTTTCTCATGAATGACTGGCTTGTTGTTCACTATCCTTCTTATTACTACATAATAAATACATCAATAATCTGACACGAATTGTAAAAAACAAATGATTTCATTGATTTTAAGAAGGCGCAACTCGGCGGGCTCACGTGCTGATGCAATATGAATCAAGATTTTGTTACTGCATTGCCTATTTTTAGACTCAAAGCTTTTCAAAAAACATTCTTTACTGTACTGTTAAGCTGTAAAATGACTGTGTTGAGCCAAGCACTGGTCGGTACACTGTCTAAGTCCATAGCAACGGTTTGTTCATCATAGCAATGGTCTGCTGTCAATAAAAAGACAAGGTGAATGTCGTGATTGACCAATCAGAATTGAGCTTTCAGCCAAGCTCTATTAAAATATTTTAACACCAGTTTGTCTCTCAAACTACCATTTTGCCAGATCATGTGTTGTTCCTTCTAACGGCGGGAAAAGCGTACATATGGAATTCTCCAAATCTGCAACAGTTCTGTCGCAAGAATACTGTAAAAAATAAAATGGAATAAGTGCTGACATGTGTAACTGGAGCCGAACCTGGTCATAAATCGCATACTGTATATCCACCCTAACAAGACAGATCTGGAAAGGTGAAGAACAGGCCATGTTAGAGTAAATGCCCTAGTACTAGACTAAAGTCAGTCCATATGCTATAAGAATCGGGTGAAAACACACACAGACACACACACACACACACACACACACACACACACACACACACACACACACACACACACACACACACACACACACACACACACAAGGTAAGGAGGCGACATGTGACAGTCCCAGACTCCAGACTTTTCCCATTTAGTCATAGGAAAAGTATTTGAATCTGGAATAATCCTCAGATCCTGCCGAAGGGTTCAGACTGCCGTTTTATAGCACAGCTCAGCTTTAATGCACGCACGCACGCACGCACACGCACGCACGCACGCACGCACGCACGCACGCACACACACACACACACACACACACACACTCGCACACATGAATACATACACAGACACAGAAATGGAGACACACTTCGAGACATCTTTAGGACAGACGTGGCTGCACACGTGCACAAAGGTACACATGAACATGCAGGCAGAAGTACATAGAGGCCTGAGAGCACAGCACGTGTATGTGTGAGTGTGTGTGTGTGTGTGTGTGTGTGTGTGTGTGTGTGTGTGTGTGTGTGTGCGTGTGCGTGTGCGTGTGCGTGTGCGTGTGTGTGTGTGTGTGTGTGCGTGCGCTCGCGTTCATGTTTGTGTGTGCGCATGCGTGCAGCCTGTGTATGTTGGCAGTCTCTCCGCCCACCGAAGCCACAGGCCACCGCCTTGCCCTGTCATCTTCACATGGTTTATGCATCAAAGACACACACACACACACACACACACACACACACACACACACACACACACACACACACACACACACACACACACACACACAGAGAGCACTTTGGAGACTGCCAAAATCACGACTGTCCACTCTGTAAAAATCGTGAGTGCCAATGTATCGCTTGAGTGTTAAACTAGACAGATGGCTTTGCAGTGGAGGTAGAAAAGTCCTATTTAAAGTTTCTCTCTCTTCTCACCTTCCCTCTCGTTCCAGGTCGCCACCGCCTACGAGGTTCATGTTTATGCTCTGAAGGACTCGCTGACCAGCAGGCCGCTCCAGGGAGAGGTCTCCACCCTGGACAGTATGTCATTTCAGACCCACCTAATTGTTACCAATGCCTTCTGTTTCCACGCGACTGTGTGAAGAGATTTCCATTTCGTACATTTAGGGATGGATTTTTTTATTGATAATGAGCACCTTATCGATCTTGCCTATTGAGCCGGGCTTTTATCGAGCCCACTATTGAGCGTTTTCTAATATTTTGTGGAAAAGAATTCTGAACAGAACTGGTATCTTTTATTATTGGCCAGTTGTTGTGACTGTGAGTTTGTGGCTGCCCACCATCTATGAAGATGGTGATAACAAAAGTAAAATATATTTTGTCTATCATTAAAACAACCATTCATTAATTTGCAATAAGTGTTAAATGGCTTTATATTAGGAATAGTACTGTAATAATTTCTTGATCGCTTCTTGTCTTGATTGTTTAAACATGATGTCGCTACCGTATATGCTTGATAACAGGCATGATAAGCCCAAAGCTTATTGATACCGGGTACTCAATACATTTGTTATCGAGTATGTAACAGGCTCATGTTTCGAGCTTCAACCCTACGTACATTACAGATCTACAAGCCACTCTTGTGTGTGACTTGTCTGCCTGCCTGTCTTTCCTTCTTTCTTTCACTCAACCGGTCCTGCTCTCTTCTCCCGCCAGATATCAGCCCCCCTCGTCGCGTACGCATCTCCGACGTTAAGGATTCCACCATCACTCTGACGTGGCGCTCCAAGACGGAGGCCATATCCGGCTTCCTGATTGAAGCCACGCCCGCAACGTCTACAGGCCTCACCCCCATTCAGAGAAACATCAGCCCTGAAACACGCTCTTTCACTATTACAGGTATATACATATACAAACCAAACTTTGGGAATTTGTTGTTATTATCTGGTATCAACAGTCGTGTCTAGGCTCTTATACAGTTTGACTGGACATGCATGCATATTGTTTAATACTCATTCAGCTGTCAGGACCGGGTAGCAAATGGCCCTACCTTCGCTTGCCGTCATCAACGTATTTACAATCCCTAGCCTAAGGCCCACCCCTTGATTGTGACAGCAATGCACAATAGCCAGTTGGGTGGTTGGATTTGTCGGTATAAGAATAACAAAATACATTCCCATGTATTTTTTGCGGGCGTGCGTGCAGTTAAACATGCACGCACGCCTGCACGCACACACACCTCTCTAATGCGTCTGTGTCTTTTGTTCAGGTCTGCAGCCAAGCACCACCTATAAGATCAATATCTACACTCTGAATGGGAACGGACGCAGTTCGCCCTTCACCCTCACCGCCACCACAGGTACCACCTCCACACAGTGCTCTCAACTACAACAGAATTCTTCACTCGGTGGAAACGTTCATATGTATAACATTTGTGTCTGTCTGTGTCTCTTCCAGCCAAGCCAGCAGTGATCCCGCCCACCAACATCCGTTTCACTTCCCTGACCCCCAGCAGCATCTCCTTCACCTGGGAGCCGTCTCGTAGCACGGGGGTTACCGGTTACTACGTCACCTACGAGGAGGCTGGAGGCATACCAAGAGAGCTCACCCCCCGGCCAAATGCAGGCCAGAGCTACGCTGTCGTCAATGGTGAGGGTTGATTATACATGGACACGTGCGTGTGTGTGGATTCATGAAAAAGTGTCACACAGATACACACATCTGGCTCAAGGAGATCCGTGTTTTGAGGGGTGGTAGTGGCCATCTGGGAATTGGAAGGTCCCTGGTTCGATCCTCCCCCTTGGCCTAGTGTCGAGGTCCCTGAGCAAAACACTGAACCACTAACTGCCCCATAGCCAGTGTGTAGAAGCTCTTCTGGGCATGAAGTCATATTGCAGCAGTAGCATGGAAAAAAAGTCAGGATATATTAAATACACTCAGGCTCACACATACACTGTATGTACTGAGAGGTCTACATAAACACCTTCACACCCACATGGGTGCGCTATATGCTCATAAAGAGGGACACATATGAGCACACTAGTATATCTACTTTTTATTTTCTTTCTGTATTATTTGTATTGACATAGTGCTTCTGTATTTTTAATTTTCAGAACACATTGTTACCATGAATAATGAAAATAGCTGATCTACAAAGTGTTGCGATGTGACACGTTGTGAGCTTATAGACTTCAAGATTTTTACATTTTGTTACACTTTTTGAGAAATCATAATGTATACCCTTAATGACATGCCCAAAATGGGGACACCAGGGTTAAAGTGTTTAGGCGGTGTCATTCAGCACTGGGCTCAATTCCCAAGACAGGACCAGTGCTGCGGCTGGAATTCATTTTAACGTGTAAATATGTTTGTTTGGTTGTAGGTCTGAAACCAGGAACTGAGTATGTCATTAAGATTGTTGCCCTGCAGAATGCACTGAGGAGCACCGCTCTGGTGGGCAAGGCCAGAACTCGTAAGTACATCCTAAAATCACCTGATGATATAGGCCTGTCTATTACACTGCTTCAATTGAATAAAATCTGTTTATCCTTTTAGTTGAAAAATATACATGTGATGTCAACCCATTGAAAACAATCGTCAAATGTCAATTTTGTAAACTGCAATACTCAAACAAAATTAACAGTAGCAACTACATTTACAGGAAGAGTAATTAAATCATATTACCAATTTACTCTAATCAAATTTTACTCCTCTAAAGTAACAATGCATGCACTTCACAATGTACTTTTATGTACAGGGTTGAAAATGCATTTGGAAGTCTGTGTAAATGTAGTCATAAAAAATGTCTAGCAATTTTAGCACTGTGCTGCACCCTGCTGGCTTCTATCTGTAACTGTACTCCCTAAAGTAGGGCCTCATAACCTTGACACTGATTGATGGTACTTGTACTTGGTGGTTGAGAAATACACATGTTTTTAATCAATACAAAATGAATGAGGCACCCCTAAACACGGGTCAGACTGACAACAGCTGTCTCACACCAAACCTGAACCACCTAGTAAATTGCAAATATGTTCATATCAGTGTCTGTCTCTGTGTGCAAATACACCTCAAGTATGGGTCCACTCTTTTATTCTTGTGTGAGTTTCTCCTCAACCGTTCACAACAGTCAATTTATTTTATAGCATACTGTGAAAAAAATCGAATTAAAAAAAACACTAAACTCAAAATGTAATCCAGTGGATCCATACTTCCATAGCGCTTTGCTCTGCCTTGCTCCTAACAGCCCGCCCACCTTTTGTCTCTCCCCCAATCAGAAACAACTCCAGATATATTGATCCCTGAGCTGCCCCAGCTTCCTGTCCCCCACAGACCCGGCATCCAGTCCCACCTGGATGTCCCAGAAACCTTCAATGACAGGACGTAAGAACAGACTTTTATCGAATTATATTCCATTGTGCAACCTAACCGATCTACAAGCTCGTTGGGATCTTATACTCTATCAATCGTACAATTCAGTATAATTCAGGGTTTCAATTAATACTTAACGCCATTATAACTTTTTCTTCCTACCAGTAACCCCACTCCATGAAGCCTTGAATTCATGGAAAATTTCTGTTTTTGTCGCAGTAGTTCATCAAAACGGCAAAGTTATATTATAAATGTTATATTTATTTTAAGATTATACTGTGAGTCAGTATAAGTCATTTTGGGGTTGAAGTATTCCTTTAACAACTCAACTTCTTTCTTTCTCTTCCCAGTTTCAACTCCAACCACGTCCATTTAGCTGGAACCGGAGGCCAGAGCCAGCCAGGCCAGCAAGGCCAGCACATCTACACAGAATACCAGAATCTGGGTCCTAACAATGGCCTTAATGTGCCTGGTACCGGACCTAGGGAGGGACAGAGACCCACGGTCGGACAACCACTGGTCTACATCCCTGTACCAGGCCCTGATGGAAACAGAGTACCCTTAGTCAGGGTGAGTGAGACTTGTTGGCATTGTGCTGGATTATAAGTGTTTAAACTTAAATATTAAATGGGCTTTCTATAGCACCTTTCTCCAAAGTGCTTTATAAAGTGTGATACATTCACACACTGGCAGAGACAGCCATGCCAGGCACCAACCTGCTAATTGGGAGACAGCGTCTGACAGACAGAAAGATGGAAGGACAGACACTCATAGACAGATAGTGACAAACAGACACCGAAGTCCTAACTAGCTAGTTAGGAGGTGTCTTGCTCAAGGACACTTTGACACAGAGCCAGGAGGAGTTGGGGATCTAACCACCACTCAACCTCATGAGCCACCCCCCCCCCCCCCCCCCCCATAACTTAATCAAGCTTCAAAGTAAAAAATAATAATATAGTTCACATTTGATGTATCTTTCTACAATTATATTTTGAACACTGGAATTATTGTTCTCTCTGCATATAAAAATATTTTATGATTTTTGTGTGTAGTAAATATTTTTCAACTAGTACCATTTTTGCCATATATCCCCGTGCAGCACAGTTGTCTGATCTTTGGTCGGTATTGTCCAACAGGTGAACGAGGGTCCGCTGCCCGGCCTCGGCGGTGGTCTGGCGTTTGGTTTCCCTGACAACGAGACAGAGTTGCCCCAGGAAGCCCAGACTCTCACAACCCTCTCCTGGCAGCCCATCCCCCACACCACCGAGTACGTGGTGTCCTGCAACCCCATCACACACCTGGAGGAGAAGACCTTCCAGGTACTTGGATACGCACACAAGGGATGGGACGATATGAACATTTCATATCACGATTATTGTAACTTAGGATATTATCGTGATAATGAAAATCCATTATCCTGGTGGCGCGGAACATTTGCCAAAAAATAGCAGATCTACAAGCTCGTAACTTGTAGATCGGCTATTTTTGGGCAAAGACATATTTGATAGAGAGTGAAAAACCTTTGCCAGTTATAGAGTGTTTAAATGGTACCGGATATGCAGCTCTGCAAATAAAAGGTGAATTGATTCCAGTGCATGACGAAGGATGATATCACGATAAATTAAATCTCCACGATATGATTATCGTGAGTGTTTTTTATCACAATAAAGATAATCGCTTATAGTCCCATCCCTAGCACACACACACTCACACTTGTATTACACTAGGGCTGCAACTATCGATTATCGTCTTATTGTTTTATATATCAATATAAAAAATGTTACTAAAATTAGTAACATTAACATTTAATCCTTATTTTGTACTTCGTCGCATAACGATGACACTGATGAAATCGTTCTACGAGCTCAAGCTCACAACGCATCGCACCATGATGGAGCTTCTAGGAGCTTGATTAAAATAGTTTTTTTATAGTCCACTTGTTCGATGGACCTCTGCTGGACAAACATCGATATAATTCACATGAGCTGTGAATTATATCTATATCTTTAATTATATCTTGTGAATTAGGTGTGCATGATCACACAACTCAGAGTACAGACTTTGCGCATGGAGACAATCTCTCACACACACACATTAACATGTTTACTAATCTCTTTGTCACTCCTCACGTAGATGCATCTTCCTGGAACGTCCACCAGTGCAACCCTGATTGGCCTGACCTCTGGGGCGTCCTATAATGTCATAGTGGAGGCCATGCGGGGCGAGGCCAAAGAGAAAGTTCTGGATGAAACCATAACCGTGGGCAATGCCGGTACAGTAGAGTTATTGTTTTTTTCTCCATCATATTGAGCACATTGTCCCATTCAGGGGAATTTTAAGACATTTAAAGCATTAAAAGCATCTGTGTCATTTTAGATTTTCACGTTGGCTGTACAAAAATAGCAGACATGTATCACAGCTCATGTATATCTTGTATATGTGCTATTTTTTTAAATTGAAAAATCTTGAAAGTGTGACAAAACTTGGTTTAGAAGGCATTAGTAAAATCGGCCTCAGGACTTAATGGGTTCATTCAGGAATATAGTATTTTGTTATTTGTAACATACTTTTGTAATTGAGTGGATTAGGACTATGATGACTCAGGCTATTACTAAACATGTAATGAATTAATATTCATACTGCAAGTGCATTACAGTAATTGGTTAATGTAGTTTTAAATAATGAATATAGTAACTGTGTTTGTAGCAATTGCCATTGGCGAAAGTTCTAAGCAAACTGCTAGTTGTTGAATTAATAAGAATGCATCTGTTTGTTCTCTCTCTCAGCTTTAGCAGAAATAAGTCAGTAGACCACATCAGAAAAAAACAAAACCCATCTGATCTTTTCTTTTCTTTCTCTTCCATCCTCGTAGTTCCAGGTGACCTCCCCATCGGCACTAACCGTGACGTGTGTTACGATACGTTCACACACACCTACCACGAGGTGGGCTCTGAGTGGGAGCGTATGTCCGAGACCGGCTTCAAGTTGTGGTGTCGCTGCCTGGGACTGGGCAGCGGCCATTTTAGATGTGATTCATCCAGTGAGTGGCTTATTAACCCCAACCCAGCATGCTTTGCAAACACCCGACCAAGTGCAATAGAATTGGAGTATTTATTACAAATGGAGTGTAAAATAAATATGTATGAATATTATTACGTATGTCATAATGTCTCACAGAGAAACAGTTTTCTCACCAGTCATATTTGACTTTAGTTTTTTGTTAGTTCAGAAGCTCTAATATGGGAAGGGCAGGGAATTGAATCACACAGGCTCCATTATATTCTCAGTTAAATAAAGGTCTTCTTAATAAATTAATTGATTGTAGAGCAACATAAAATGTCAGAATCTATTCTACCACTATGTAAGCAATATCACACAAGAGGGGGCGCTATTGCACTTTAAATCAGTACAGCTGTGATTCTGTCATAACTAATCACAGACAATTAGTCATTTAGATTAATCTGAATGTTCTCAAACGTTATTTGTGAGAAGTAACATTTCCACTATAGAGTTAAAAGTCCCATTGTTGTCACACTCAATAACAGCACTCATGGAAAGCCTCTTCTCCAATCAAATTACTTGGTCGGAACTTATTGTTGTAAAATCTGGCATGGACAGCCTTAAATGCTATACAGCATATGCATGTGTATCATATACTGTATATTTCATATATATATATATATATATATATATATATATATATGTATATATATATATATATATATATATATATATATATATATATATATAATCTCTCTCTTCCCCCGCCCACTCTCGGTCTGTCCATGCTAGCCCCATCTGCTGTGTTTCTAAACAGTAAAAACATGGCAGTAACGGGGAAAAACCGCCAGCTTAGCAAATTGCTACGGTCTCAGTTATTTGTATTGTCCGTCATTGTGTTTAACTTGATGATACCAAAAACTGAGACAACCACTTGCCGCAGTGCAAATGTCATGAGTTCAAAGCAAGTGTGTGTGTGTGTGTGTGTGTGTGTGTGTGTGTGTGTGTGTGTGTGTGTGTGTGTGTGTGTGTGTGTGTGTGTGTGTGTGTGTCTTTGAGTGCCTCAGGCACAAGATGAATCTATTCAAATCTATCGTGCCTTCACACACAGTGGAATTGTTAAAATGTGGAGTGTTTATACAACTATGAAAGAGTAAAAAAAGTTTGTGAACCACCATAAATGTGGTGTTGGATCCGGTTCATACGGAATCCAGATCCCAACCCGTGTTCAAATTCTCTCCATTAACCTGTCTCCTTTCTTTCCTCTTCTCCACCGTGTCCATCTCCCTTTGTTGTCCTCCTACCCCACCTCTCCTTCCTCCCTCATATTATCCTCTCCAGAGTGGTGTCACGACAACGGCCAAAACTACCGCATCGGCCAGAAGTGGGACCGTCACGCTGAGAATGGCCACATGATGAGCTGCACCTGCCTGGGCAACGGCAAGGGAGAGTTCAAATGTGAACCGCGTAAGTAACAGATCTGATCCTTGAGAGTGTACAGATGTATCTGTAAGCCCTCAAGAAGTTAAATGAAGTCTGAGGATATTACTGTGTAAATGCATATGGCTACAAGTTGACGCGGATGCACATTATGGGCAGTCTCCAAATTATCAACTCAGTGAACCAGTTCTAATGAATGACAAGTAATGGTATTTTGTTGACATGCGTTTTCCCTCAGATGAATCGACATGTTATGATGACGGGAAGATGTACCAGATAGGAAACCAGTGGCAGAAAGAATACCTGGGAGCCATCTGTACTTGTACCTGCTATGGAGGACAACAGGTGGGATGAGTTTGTGTGTGTGTGTGTGTGTGTGTGTGTGTGTGTGTGTGTGTGTGTGTGTGTGTGTGTGTGTGTGTGTGTGTGTGTGTGTGTGTGTGTGTGTGTGTGTGTGTGTGTGTGTGTGTGTGTGTGTGTGTGTGTGTATCTCACTGTATCTCCTTCCTGAAGGCAGCAGCCTATATTGTCTACAAGTCTACATGGCTATTGTTAGTGGTAATACTGTATTCCTTGCCAACCTTAGAATGCTGTTATCATTCGTAGATCAGATGTGTATAGCCCTGAAGTTGTCCAACTATCTTTGAACAAATGTTCAGTTGTTGCAGCAGTGACTTTAGGGCTGCAGACAAGCATCCATACCAGGTGGTACTACAGTACTGATTATGTAGGCGCGCATGCTCGTCCATGTGTGTTGTTTATATGCGTACATTCTATCATACGTATGTGTTTACAATAACGCTTCTCCATCCTCTGCTTCAGGGCTGGCGATGTGAGAACTGCAGGAGGCCGGGAGGACCGACCGAGGTGGACGTTGACCTCCTACAACCCGTACGCTCAGATGTCTATGACATCTACAGAGAGAACGCCTTGCGCAAGCTGGTCAGTGACTCCTTTCTACAACAGGATATGGTTCTTGTCTGGATATTAGACCTAGTCAGTCACTGAAACTTGTGTTGATGAGACTGTTGGCAGACCTTGCGGCAATATATTGTACATAAAAGTGTACATCCAGGGGTCAAATAGACATCCACCTGGATCATACCGCTATCATACCAAACAAATGGCAGTTTAAAATATGCTTTTGAATGAGCAACTTTGACTCCATTCACTGCTTAAAACCCATCCATATAACGAATAGCTCATGAGATGCATAGGCTATGTGTGGTTTAAGCCGTATGTATACCGGTGTCGAACACAGCGCAACGTTGTGGGCTTGTAGATCAGCTATTCTCAGTGTATGACACACATTTGCTACTAAGTGTAACTCAGTCTTAAGAGAATTTACTTTACTGAAGATGAACTTACTGAAGCGTCTGGCATGTGCATTCCCTCAGCAGATGTTCATAACTAAAAGAATGTTGTCTCTCACCTGCAGAACATCCAGTGTCCTATCGAATGCCTGAGACCAGAGCTGCTTGCTGATGCGCACAACACCTCAGACTAGAGAGGAACAGGAGGAGGAGGAAAAACGAGGAGGATGGAGACAAATATGAGACTCCAGAGCCTCACCATGGAGTCGAGACGAAACTCTCCTCCGCTTTTACACAAGACTTTTCTTTTCATGTGCCTTAAGAGACTTTTCCCTCGATGAACTTTGTCGCAATAAAGGCCTTCTCCGTGCCGCCAAGTGCCTTGAAAAGACGCCCGCTTTGCATTCTCCCAAGATCTACTCTGCGTAACGACGTTGACCCTCTGCAGACCCAAAAGCAAAGCGTTTTAATCGACCTTTACAGTCTTTACTGTTACCCTGCGATCAGAATTTCCTAAATGCAATGTATTTTAGAAATAATTGTATGTGTTGTATTGTGTTGTTCGTCAAATCTACCAGAGCACCATTTTCTGCTGCTTCAACACCTCAAACCTTCCTTCCCCACCACTGGCCAATATCACTCAAACACACTCCATCTGTTTTGAGCACAGGAATTGTGTCGTTTTACATTTTAACATGTTTTATTTGTATATAAACTCAGACCGTTCCATGACAATTTTCATTGTATTTTTTTATTTTTTTACCAATACTAGAAATTACACAGTTCAAAGACTATTTCTTCTTGGCCTACAATGTGGCATCACTTTATTATTCATTATTATTACAGACATTTTCTTTTTGTTTTAATTGCGGGAAGAGCCAGTGAACAAATGAGTCTATATGTCCTTGGTCAAGGTTATGGCATTTCCATGGAAGTTGTGGAGTCTTGTTCTGAATTCCACATAATATTTTAATAACATTCCATAGCATCTTGCATTGTTTTACTTGTCATCAAAGGCATTTAAACCAGGAAAGACATTAGGGCTGCAACTATCAATTATTTTCTCAGTGATTATTCTATTGATATATTTCTTTTTTATTAATTGAATAATCTTGAAGCACATTTTTTTTTTTATCGGCTAAATTGATTAGTCTGATTAACCACTTAAGCCCTATTTTATACTTTGTCACATAACATTGTCAGGCAAAATTACTCAAAATAGCCCATTTTCGAGCTCACAGCGCTGTGAAATGAGATATATAGACCCAGAAATGTCCCTTCGGTTCTATGTCATGGTCTGAATATTTGACATTCAGTTGCTAACATTTCTGTGCAGGTTAATGAGGATAATACACTTATAAATTGTCTAAAAATGACTAACACTGTTAAGCCCAATTTATACTTGGTTGTGTAGCGTGTCGCACATCGAAAATAGCAGCTCACAATGCGCCGCGATGTGCCACGTTATGAGCTTGTAGATCGTCTGTTTTTGATGTGTGACACGGAGGGACACCTCCCAGGAATTAAATGGTGGTCTGCCTATAAACTGATTGTGCCAACTCTATTGAATGCCACTCGAGAATGTTTGTAGTTACAAGTCAGTTGTAGCACATACTGTTATAACAATTCCATAAGTGATGAACAGAAATCCACTTTTTACATGTCTCTTTTTTGAAAGACATGGGAAATCTGATGTTGTTTTCAGATTATATGCATACAGTTTTCATAAATGTGTGTTGTAATGTTTAGGAAATTCATATTTTTTTATTTATCCCTTTTATCCAAACGTTTAGTTTGAATGCTACTTTGGGGTGTACACTTTGTTTGTTTATTTGTTTTTTTATATTGTTGGTGCCAAAGTCTGAACTACTGTGGACAGTTCTTTTTAATAAATTTGGACAAAATCCAAGTCAATGTGATTATTGTCAAATATGTTTTTATTATCATCTTCCTCATCAGACTAGTAAATGTACAATTCAATTGGAGTGTAACAGTAGGCCTATTTATCAGGAAAAATATCACATTTTGAAGACAACTAGGATGTACCGGTATATTATGCACACACTGGAACCAGACTACTCTATGACGACAACACATTTTACCACCTTTGTTTCACTCAAACGTTACGTGGGTTACACAGCAAAGACATAAAAAGCAAGGTTCCTATCCTGACAGACAGACAAAGAAAGAAAGAATAATGGCCATGAGAAAGATATACCGGTAGGGCTACCTAGACAGAGATGTGTGTCACCAACAAGTCATGAACTGATACAGCTACCTTCAACATCAGCCACAACAGAATGTATAGTACAGTGTTGTACAGTACACTATTGTTGTTGTTGTACTATACTGGGTAAAACCATTTTCATTTCAAGGACCCCCAGTTTCATATAAGCATTTTATATGATTTGTTTTATTATTATTATTTAAAGCTCTGGGACCCCAAATTAAATCCTCTGTGTTTTATCTACTAACTCCCATTTGGACACGACCCCAGGTGGTCCCCGGACCAGACGATGAGAAACACCAACAAAAAGCTAGTGGGAGGAGGGGTTTGGTGACGTAACTTGCAGTTGAATAATAGCGTGACAGCTCCACACCTGACATTACTTACTTACGAGGTCCCCATTGAAGACCGTGTGAGAAGATTACAACCAAGTTATTTCTTACCTTCATAGAATAATCTTCTACTGTTATTGAGGCACAATGGTAAGTTTAAGATCTTCTTTCCATCATCTGACTGCAATTCTGCGCACAATAAATGACTGCATTTTAGCCTGAATGTCTTGGTAATTATTAAATCAGATCATCACTTTGATATCAGATGTTACCTTTTATGCAAAGGATATTTCGTTACGTGTCGCACGTGTGTTGGCGTCCCCTTTATTGCGTTTCCCCCCTTGCCCGTTACTTGTATTCATGTAGGCTAACATTTCTGTTCTCTGAAAAAAGTTTAAACTTATGTTGCTATATCAGCTGGGTTCTCAAACTTTGTCATGTCAAAGACCCCCAAAATGATAATTATGTAGGAGGTCTATTTGGCCGCGGACCCCCATCACAAAATATTTTGTTCCAGGGACCCCCAGAAGCACAGATTTGAGTTAAAAATGTTCACTCTGAATTTGGGTCCTGCCATGACATGCCAGATGCAGTAGATAGACGCTGGCTACCTTGTTTTTTTGAACGCAATTTAATGAAACGTGGCGGGCGTAGTATGACTCTCCGCGAGAATCAATAAAGGCAACTGTCTGTCTGTCTGTCTGTCTGTCTGTAACCAATAAAACGCCAGCAGCAGACACGTTGACGGACAAATGCAGCTACGGTAATACAAGTAGCCTACTTGTGGGTGTGTTTTGTTTAATGTATTGTGTGTTGATGTGAACCCACATGGACAGTGGTGCAGCTGTACAACTCAGTGTTGGCACACAAACACCTAAAAGAAACGACACACACACACACACACACACACACACACACACACACACACACACACACACACACACACACACGGGTCTGTTATCTTCTGTACACTCACATACTACAATCCTCGGTGTGACTGAATGTTTCCATTTATGCGGAGACTATTAATGTTACAGTGTGTACTGTACACAGTACACTCTCACTGCAGGATTGCACTCTCAGACAGCCTACAGCAAAACCACAATGCTATTCTTATGGGGTGTGTGTGTGTGTGTGTGTGTGTGTGTGTGTGTGTGTGTGTGTGTGTGTGTGTGTGTGTGTGTGTGTGTGTGTGTGTGTGTGGTCCTTTGGTGCAGTTTACTCTATTTTATTTCAAGGGTCCCCATTTGATATGATTTTATTCTATTAATAATTTAGCCAGAACCCCTTCAACCCCACATTGAGAACCAGTACTTTAATGTAGCAGTGCATCATTGTATTATGCAGTAGACCTACTGTATTTTGTGCCATTATTGTCTACTGTGCACTTTTTTACTTACTGTTAGTGTTATTATTCTGTGCTGCTGTGCACCCACCCCTCCGGGGATTAATAATCCTATCTGCTATATCATCTGCTATACCGTCCTTACAGTAACAAACATAAAAGTATTGATTCATTATGCAGATGGAACATTATGCCATTCTAATTAGTATATTATTAATTAATAATTATGCATTCATGTGTTTGTTTACTTTAATGCTGCAGCTGGTAAAGGTGGGCCTGATTTTTTTTATTTAAGCGAACATTTGTAAATGAACTCAAATTTTCCTTCTGGGGGTCCCTGGAACTAAATATTTTGAGATGGGGGTCCACAGCCAAATACATATCATTTTGGGGGTCCTTGACATGAAAAGGTTTGAGCACCACTCACATAGAAACATAGGTTTTTCAAATAACCTTAGGATTTAGAAGACACAAATCAGGTCAAAATATTCAAAGACTTGCACAAATTTGAGAGATTTTTCAAAAATAGCAGATCTGCAAGCTCGCAGCGTGGCACTCGGTGCTATGTTCTGCTATGTTTAAATAGTTAAAGCATAAAATACTGCGTAATGCGTTAAATAGCTTAACCTATAATAATGTATCAGTTAATAAGTAGGAAGTATAAATACTCAAAGTAAAAGTACCTGAAATGTGCACTTAAGTAACAGTACTTGAGTAAATGTACTTGGTTACGTTGCCCACACATAGTATATCTGACTGCCTTTAGAAAACAACTCTGCTACAGAAAGGTGCAATGCAGATGCATAGTTGCCTCTGCGTCTCTCTGGCTCTCAGTGTCTCTCTGGCTCTCAGTGGCAGCAGGACCCCTGACGCATCAAAAATAGAACTGACTGACTGGCAATTCCTATATTTGGCTGGTGCCCCAACAAGCAGGTGTTGCACACACTTACAGTAGTAGTATGTGAGTCCTGAGTGTTAATCTTAACTCGAGAGTGTACAAAATGAAACCAAATGTCCATTTTGTTCCATGTGTACACTCTCCGAGTTAAATGGGTACATTTAACACAGACTTTTACTGTGTAAATTACTTTTACAGCACTTGGGGGTAGAAACATTTCTCAGCAGAGATTAATTGGGCTTGGTTGCGATAGTTAAAGGGGTATGAAACCCAAGGCTGACTTTTGTTGTTTGCTTTAGGGGGAAAGCTACTGCAGATTAAAAACATGGAACGTTAGTAAGCTTCAAAGCTGCAGCAAATATGGCTGTTAGATTTAGGTCTTCCCAGAGCTAATGTGCAAGCTAGTCAAGTAGACAGTAGTCAACAGTATTGTCAATGCACACTGGCACACCTACAGTAAATCTGACACACCCCTTATTTATTTGATTAGTTGCAGTTATGTTGCTTACATCATGGTGTACATAAGAACGCCCTTTTTGAGCCGAGTGCTATTAGGATCATTTCCAGAGCGCGTTACTAAGTGCACAGAGCATTTATTGCAATGCTTGAACCAAACAACCATTGTTGTGCTCAAATATCGTGGCATCTGCATTGGCACAAATAGCCTAGCTCTAAGCTGAAATAATGGTAAACATAGACTTCATGGTTGTGGTAACGATTCAAAGTCGGGTTGTAAATGACCATGTTGTCAGAGATGCAGCCAGGAGGATCCATTGATGAGTGATGCTCCACCAACTTTTGGTGTTCCGCTCCAAAAGTTGGAACTTGGTGGAACTATTTTCTACTCCCCCAGTATGCTCTGCAAAATGCACTGCACTATGCATTGTACTGTTTAACAACCTGTCAGCTCATCAAGGAGGAGTGTGTGTGTGTGCTAAAGATGCCCAAAAGGACTTTAGGCGTGTCTCAAGATTGACGATTAATCTTCCAGTCCGTTCAGTTTGAGTCAAGAGGAGGCATGCAGGTCTGTAGGGCAGGAATGTAAACTGGGTTTCTGTGTATATATAAATGTATTTTGACTAATCACACAGTTTCCCTTTCATACTGGTAGCTGGCCTGGGCAATATATCAATATTATTTTGATCTTGTGATTTGAGACTACATCATCTGGGATTTTGGTGTGTCCATGCATTTCTATTGAGATCCTGTGTTAAGGTCTGACCACTACTGGATGACGAGAGGTTTTGCATGAAGGTCCAAATAACATTTCTCCCCTTAAGTAGGTGTGCTCTTCTAGTAGTTCAGTACGGTAAAAAATTCAACACTTGCGCATGGGACCTGGGTTTGAACAGTAGGATATGAATGTAACAGAGTGCAGCTTCAATTCATATTTGTACCTATTCTAGGCTACATCAATTTCTGAGACATAACTCTCTTCAGGGGAGATTACAAGTTTTTCTGAATGAGGTCATTGAAGGATTAAAAATATTTCTGCACCAGATCCTCATAAGAATGTTATGTTGCCTGCCTTGAAAATTTGAAATTGTCTGATGGAAATGCATCTCTCTCTCTCTAAACAAAATGCTAAAGCAACTGTATTAGTAGAACTCCTTGAGATTCAGATGGGACACAGTACAGTGATAATATAAGATTTATTGATCCCGCAAGGGAATTTCAATTGCCCAGAGGCAGCACAGCAGTTAAGTGTTACAGGCACAGAGTCAGGAAAGTACATACAGTGACGTATACAGCAATACAAAGGCAAGAAAAACAATAAGAAGCACCATCAATACAAAAAAATAGTATATAGAAAGGGTGCTTTGACCGATCTATATTTATTTAACCATATTCAGCTCAAGACGTCGTATCATTTAACCAAAACCGTATTTTGCTTGCTTTTGTTCAAAATGAGAATCGCAGGAATCTTTTGATGGCTATGCAATATACAAGCCAATGTCATTTAATTTTTTGCATTGAAATTAGTTGTTCTTAAAGCAAAACTGTCTTAAGAACTTGATCGATTTACATCTTAAAATCAGTGTAACCTATAAACACAAACTAGTCAGAGATCAGCTATCGCAGCATTGGACCATTTGAAAAAGGTCAAGGACTTGAAGTTATGTGAGGGGAAAAAGGGCAGCCTCAGTTAGAGTCTTTGACCTCATTGTGTTATATTACAAGACTGCTTGTCAATCTTAGTGGTAGAAGGTACTGTAACCCGTTGATATTAGGTTATGTCTACTGGTTCGACATATAATTATTTCAGACATTATTTGATATTTGTGACGACATCGGTATCAGAAATTGTGCAGTCGATGTGCTCTAATTCTCAACCTGGCATCCCTGTTTTCAGCATGTCATCATAGGCAAAATGTTTTTAGGACACCTTTTTTTTCCCTTCTTTTTCCCCCCAAACAGATCAATATGATGTGTCATGTTGTGAGCTTGGTATGCTATATTTAAATACAGTATTTAATCAAATCAAAGTTTGAATGACGAAATATCGGTCAAAACATCGGTAATAGGTGGGCTAAATAGGAATCGACATAGGACCAAAACATCTAGCATCAGCTGTAGTTATCAGGCCAAAATATGTGTTTGTATAAATTCTCTCTCTCTCTGTCTGTGAGTGCAGTATCCCTACTAGATTATTTTCTGTGAGTGCAGTACCCCCACTAGATTATTATCCAGTAGTAAGAGACACTTGCAGAGGACAGTAATCTCATCTCAAGGCTGTGTGGCTGGAGTCTGGAGACACACCCTTTCCCTTTTGCTTAACAGACACACCCTAACTGTTTTTAGCACTTACTGTTTACCATGTCATCCAGTTGAGTCAGGCAGGTTTTCAAGTATATGTCACCTGTGGGGTTTTTAAATTGGTGTATGTTGAGTCAGTGCTGCAAATTGTTTTCAGAGCTTATGCAGCACTCGGCAGCCATGATGTTCAAGCTTTTTTTTTTTTTTTTTTGTTTTTAAGATTTGTTTTTGGGCTTTTTATGCCGTTATTTGATGGGATGGTAGACTGACAGGAAATGGGGAGAGAGATGGGGAATGGCATGTGGCAAAGGTTGTCCGGATCGGGAATCGAACCGGCAACGCCAGCAGGCATCATAGCCTAGTATGCTGTATGCGCCTTGACCACTAGGCCAGCGGGCGCCCCGATGTTCAAGCTTTTCTAAATAAAAATACTGTAGTATTTGGCTGGGTCAAAAATGTATTGTATTATCATGATGAAACTAGTTTTCGCCGGGGATTTTGATTTGTAATATTGTGATGTGGAATAAGCAGTTGTCTTTGCCTGGTTTAACCTTTCAAGGCCTCTTCCAAAAATGTGTTCTATAAAGGTTTCCTGAAAAACACATGTTGCTAAGCTATCAGTGGTGAGTTAGGATCCCCAGAATTATATGTATTTGTCTACGGACCCCATCTCAAAATATTTAGTTCCATTTAGAGTCCCAGAGAAGCAAAGATTTGAGTTGATGTTTTTTCTTTAAAAAAATATATTCAAAGATTTGCAAGACTGTCATGGTATCTTTATTAAGTGATGTTTGATTTTGTCCATAATGCCTATTGCCCAGTCCTAGTAGGATTGTAAATCTCCATTCATTTGATTGCACTTGTCTGGATAGTGGATACATTTTCTATTACATAATACAGTTGAGTTGACACTGTGCGCAGAGTAAGTTAAACATTAACCTACCAAGGACTACTCTTGCCTACATCCCTTGTGTAGAATGCCAGTCACTCTTTACCACCACATCTCTCGGTGTCAGGTTAGCATGGACTTTACCACAAATAGCTGTGGCAGAAAACGTAAACATTTACATTAAGGTGTCCGTCCCTATGTTGGGCATCGTACAGTAGGTGAAAATGTAAATTTCTTGATTCCAATATCTTTTTTGTTGTTATTTGTTTGTTTTTCATAGCAAAAATAGTCACTCTGCAAGCTCAGAACGGGACACGTTGTGATCATATGACAAAGTATATATGGCTTAAGTGGATTTCAGGAGGCCCCCCGCCCACCCCAAGCTAAGACCTAAAAGAAAAAAAGCATGGAGCCTCGCTAGACTCTGGGCCATAACGTTACAAAGGCTGTCAAAGGCTAGTCTGACTATACCCACCCACATCAGGGACTGTTCGATCTGCTGCTTTCTGGCAAGAGGTACCGCAGCATCGGGAGCAGAACAGCCAGATTTAGCAAGAGTTTTTTACCCCCAAGCCATCAGACTTGTGAACTCTGTAAAAGCTAAAGTCCCGTAAAAGTGCAATATCCCCTGACCTTTCTCCTATATGCTGCTTAAGAATCCTGTTGTGCAATATCTCCCTGAATCTGACTTGTGATTTTATTTATTTAGTGGTGTTTTTAGTATTGTAGTATTTTAACGTTCTTCTAACTAGGAGCCAGTGAACCCATTTTATGTATTTGTTGAATGACAATAAAGATATCTACTTTCGTTTCTGACCCCTATAATGTAGTAAATGTATGGGCAAGGACTAGAAGGTTGCCTATTTAACTAAAACATACCCTGCAACCAGAGCCTACAAACACATTGTCAGACAGCTTGAACATCCTGATGACATCAACTGAGGGAGGCTATATAATACCACACCGTGTAAGAATATCCATTCTGTCATGGACTGTATGAAACATTTTATAGTTGAATGCCTCACTGAATAGGCTGTGTGAAACCTTAAGGATGTGTCTTTAATACTACCATAAATTTCCCAGCATAATGGGTCAGGACAAACCACGCCATATGCCTTCCCTGCAGCATAATACCGCAAGGTGTTGATGGCTTAAAAACAAATTTGAGCTGCAACAGCTGAAGTTAGGGGGCCCGAATGGGCCGGGAGCTGTCCTAGATATCTGTCCTCCAGGACACGCATATACACGGAAATATACTTCCAGACACATGCACACACCATCTCTCTCTCCCACCCACATGCAGGAGTGTCAAGGAGTGCAGAACTAGGCTCAGAAACTAGGCTCATAAATGACCTTGTCTCAGTGGTATGCAGAGAATGAAAGAGTCTTCGGTTGCCCCAGTGTCTTGTGACTGCACTGCACAAAAATAACAGCTTGTTAATCATGTAGTTTCCCTAGTAATATCTATCCTATAATCCAAAGTCTTAAGATGCAAGGATCATTCTGACCACACCAACACTGACGCAAAGCTTTATAAAGCCTTTATTGATATTGTACATAAATCAATATATCGGTCGGGATGGTTATACATTTTAATAAAGATCTTTTTGACAACATTTTTATCAGCTGATGTGTCCTGATTTAGGACATTTTTAATTATTTGTAAAATGGCAGATCAAAAATCTCACACCTGACTTTCTTTTAAATCTTTGAATAGGGATTAGGTGGTTATATAAAACACTTCAGTTTGTGTATTTGTTTTTTGCTTGTTAATTGTATAATGTCAAATGTTCTTTTTCTTATATACCGGTATGTTGTTTATGTTTTTAAGTAAAGGTAAGTAAAGTAAATTGGGAACTTTAATCAAATATGTTTTTCAAATTGAAAAAGAAAAGTGAGTCAGATTCTAAAAGATTATTCTAAGTCATTCTGAATCATATGTTTCCTGAACAACCTATGTTGCTAAGCTATCAGTGGTGCTTAGGTCTGTTCAACCTTGATTTAATGAAGGTTGAACAGACCTCACTGATAACAGAAGCAAGAGTGTAAAAGACAAAAAATGCTTTCTACAAGTTTCTCCAAACCTGTTTGCTCACATACTGTACAATCAGTCGGTCACGTCAGACAAATATGTCTACTTGTGTATGTGTAGAGGGAGAGGTTAAAACCAACATTAATAGGAATCTCATAAAGGCAAGGCAAGTTTATTTTTATAGCACACTTCAACAACAAGGCAATTCTAAGTGTTTTAAACAAAACATTAAGCATTAAGAGAGCACATAAAGAGGCATTATAAAACATTACTGAATAAAATAAAAATACAACAGAAAAACAAGAATCACAAATAAAATGCATAATTGTTTGTACAGGGGGAGCTATACTCTAAAAGCTGTATCACTGAAGGTCCATTTATTTTTGCATGCCACCTTTTCCATTAGTTTATATTCTATGCTTTTGAGTTTCTAAGAGAAGCTGCCGTAGCTCTTTGAACATATCTGACCGTGTTGTGAATGCAGAACGTGACATTCTACTCCCTACTCCCTTTCCATCCAGCTTGTTCTCAAAGCACACTGTGAAATAGGAACCAGCAAATATGCAGCCTTGGCTTTGACTTCTCTCACTCTAGTCTGGAGATATGCTCTAACTCTCTGCCTCCACCCAGTGGTAGTCTTCAGTGTTAACTAGAGACGTACCAATACATTTTTTTCCTGTATCCATATCATTTTCGGTCTATACCGAGTACTGATCCGATGCCAGTGTGTAATTTAAACAAATCAAGGGCAGTGGTTTTCAAAGTGGGATCCAGGGACTTATCTGGGTTCCTTGTGGGGGTTCCAAATGGACCCTTACAGGTCTGTAACTCTTGAGAGTGTACAAATGGAACCAAATGGACCCTTGAAAACATTTGATTCCATTTGTACTCTCTGTGAAATTAAAAGGTTTGAGAACCAAGTGATCTAGGAATAAATCTGTTGCAGCTACAAGTTATGAAAAAGAATAATGTTGTGAAACATCAACTGAAGCATTCAAAATATTCCTGTAAATGAAATGTCATCATGTGATATAATGACGTGGTATCGCATCGCCATTGACTGGCATTCTCGCCTATATCGATACCGGCATTTTATCTGCAGCTTTTCCAATACTGGCATTATCAGAACAACTCTAGTCTTAACCGCTGCACCCGTTAGTACAGTAGAAAGCAGAGGACAACACACAGCACTAGTAGCCAATCTGTCTTTTCCACCCCTGCTCTCACTGAACCCTCTGTCACTCCCTCCTCTCTCCCCCTCTCGTCCATGCAGCGTGAGTGCATCTCTGTACACGTGGGCCAGGCTGGCGTGCAGATGGGGAACACCTGCTGGGAGCTGTACTGTCTGGAGCACGGCATCCAGCCGGACGGCCAGATGCCAGAGAAGCAGGCCCCGGGAGGCCACGACGATTCCTTCACCACCTTCTTCAGTGCCACCGGAACCGGGAAGTACGTCCCCAGGGCCATCTTCGTGGACCTCGAACCCACCGTCATTGGTCAGTAGCTTTTCCCCTCCCCTGGAGTACTCGCATGTTTTACTAAAGTAAAAGTATCAATGTAGTAAAAGTAAGTAAAAAACTACAAAAGTATTGGTATCAAGTTTTACTCATTATGCTGAATGTACCCTTTTTCAAATGTATAAAAGTCTTTTGAAAATAGCCGATCTACAAGCTCACAATGACTCGCATCGTGACACATTGTGAGCTTATAGATCATCTATTTTCAAACGGCCGATATGTATAAAGAGCTGAAGTGGTTAATTAACTAGCAACTAAAGTTGTAAAACATTTTTGTGATAGTTAAGTACAGTACATAAAAAAACTAATCTTCCAGACTATAAATATTAGGCCACAACCAACTTACCTTGACCATTTCTAGCTGTACATCTCAATGGTGTGACGATCGGTGTTTGAATATCACTGGGTAATAGAGATCTCAAGGAATTAACCCATTGATTGCAGATGAGCTTTTCTCAATGTTTACCGTTTTATGTATTTATTTTCGTTTTCCCAGATGAGGTGCGTACCGGAACATACCGCCAGCTGTTCCACCCTGAGCAGCTGATCTCAGGAAAGGAAGATGCAGCCAACAACTACGCCCGCGGACACTACACCATCGGCAAGGAGATCATCGACTCTGTCCTGGACAGAATCCGCAAACTGGTGAGCATTAGATGGTGGGATTCGCCACCCTGGTGCAATTCTATCACAACAATTCATGGGGCATGACATCATGATTGTAGTATATTGGTTTTGTAGTGACCAATGGATCAAAGACAAAAATTAAGAAAGAACACCGATTTGATACTCCCTTATGTGTCTGTGCCTCCCAAGGCGGATCAGTGCACCGGTCTCCAAGGCTTCCTGGTTTTCCATTCCTTTGGCGGAGGCACCGGCTCAGGTTTCACTTCCCTGCTAATGGAGCGCCTGTCTGTTGACTTTGGCAAGAAGTCCAAGCTGGAGTTTGCCATCTACCCAGCTCCCCAGGTGTCCACGGCCGTAGTCGAGCCCTACAACTCCATCCTGACCACCCACACCACCCTGGAGCACTCCGACTGTGCCTTCATGGTCGACAACGAGGCCATCTACGACATCTGCCGCAGGAACTTGGACATTGACCGTCCGTCCTACACCAATCTTAATCGCCTCATCAGCCAAATAGTCTCTTCGATCACTGCCTCCCTTCGCTTCGACGGAGCCCTGAATGTTGACCTGACAGAGTTCCAGACGAACTTGGTGCCATATCCTCGTATCCACTTCCCCCTGGCCACCTACGCCCCAGTCATCTCCGCCGAGAAGGCCTATCATGAGCAGCTGTCAGTTGCCGAGATCACCAACGCCTGCTTCGAGCCCGCGAACCAGATGGTGAAGTGCGATCCTCGCCATGGTAAATACATGGCCTGTTGTCTGCTGTACCGTGGAGATGTGGTGCCTAAAGATGTCAACGTGGCCATTGGAGCGATCAAGACCAAGCGCACCATCCAGTTTGTAGACTGGTGCCCCACAGGTTTCAAGGTGGGCATCAACTACCAGCCTCCCACAGTGGTTCCTGGAGGAGACCTGGCCAAGGTCCAGAGGGCTGTGTGCATGCTGAGCAACACCACAGCCATCGCTGAGGCCTGGGCTCGTCTTGACCACAAGTTTGACCTCATGTACGCCAAGAGGGCCTTCGTCCACTGGTATGTTGGAGAGGGCATGGAGGAGGGAGAGTTCTCTGAGGCCAGAGAAGACATGGCTGCCCTGGAGAAGGATTATGAAGAGGTGGGCATTGACTCCTTCGAGGAGGATGAAGAAGGAGAGGAGTATTAGAATATTAGGTTAGGAAATTAGTTGTTCAGAGTTATTGTTTTCAGGAGAAAGATTGAATTTTGCAATCTTTTTTTGTTTTGATGTTACATTAAGCTTTTATGTTCCTTTTACTTTTAATAACAAAACCAACCTCAATAAGGTTTGAAATCAATTACTGAAACCAATGAGACTGATCGATTGTATCAGCCTTTTGACATTTATTTTTATTAGACTTGTTTCATCCAAAGGCTTAACTGTTGTTGTACAGTAATCGTTTTTTATGACTTTGAGCCTTGTGTTGTTGCTCAATAAATTTTCCTTTAAAATGTTTTTCATTCTATGTACTCTTTATTCTCTGCAACCTGAAAATGCATCTTTCACTTTCATTGACTTTTCTGTTTTCTAATTGTTAAAAGAAAAGCAACTAGGCTACATATAACTTCAACTTCCCCAAACACAGATACACTTTTTCCCACCACATACTGTATAAGCTACCGTATAGTCCAACATTAGAATTCACTGTGAGTCTGTTTTAGAACTATGTGTGGGCTCTACGGTTGGCAATGTTGGTATGTCTTTCCATCTGTTAACACTTTGGCCCCAAAGAGGATTTCAGGCAGGTTTGCCATGGAATTTGCTGTGCAATTTTACTGCTCCCCAGAGGACAAACCCTTCTGGTTCTGTTGACCCCATGGCCTTTCCTCTAGCACCACCTTTAGGCCAGAATGTCCACCTGCACTCAAGATATCTCAAAACCTAATAGATGGATTGCTATAAAACTGTGTAGCTGTGTACATTCATGTTCCCTGGAGGATGATCTCCTAACCGTTTGAGTAACCTCATGACCTAGCGTCTGTTGGAAGGGCTCTCCAACCACTCCACCTTCATTGGCCAAGTCTTAATGGTACTTTTGGTTTGTTTTATTTCTTATTTTACTTTTAAGTGTTTGTTTACAATATAGTTTATGCCTTCAGTGATTATACCTTATACAACCACCCCTCCCCAATTGTGACATGTTTTTTTTATATGAATATTTTTTTTTTAATCTTTGCAACTCAATGGTTGGTTGGGTGTAAAGGGCAACATGGCCTTTAGGGGCCCCTAGCAGAGCTTGTATACCTGTTCCAATGCAATCTGGGAACCCATTTGGTTAAAAACGTTAAGAATACAAAAATATGTTTTGAGATTAGTTCCAGTGCAACCTATCAAGTGTCTGTAGTTCAATGGCACAGCCACTAGAGGACAGTCAAAGCAAGCATGTAGGCAATCAACGCTAATTCATAGTATTTGGCATCATGGGCCTTTCACTTGACATACTTTCAACTTCAAGTGTGTAGACACTTTCTTCTTTATTTGGATTGTTGCTCTGTTCCAAATAGAGACATTTTGACTGTCTCTACCTGTCACCCTGTTTCTCTCTGTAACTAAGAGAGAAACTATTGTTTGATTTAATATTATAATCATTACGCTCTGTGACCTTTTAGTCCTCATATGGAAATGAGTCATCATATGGAAATGAGTCACAAATGTGTCACATCGCTGATTATTTTTGTTTTATTAACATTGTTACTACGTGCCTCTTGGACAATTCCCTAAAGATGCACTCTACAGGCTACCTAAAGAAAATACATTATTTCCTTGACACTCAAATAATCCACTGTGGACATGTTTATTCCTTATCCAAGGAAATGATGTACACACACTTGTCATCTAGCACTCGAGCTGGGGAGTCTTCCTGTCTCTCCAGCTCTTTTATTAAACTGAAAATGCATTTTCAACTCAGGATACCAATTTGATTCAAACAAAATTGAGACATTTTTTTTGTCTGTTTGTTTCACGTCTGGCCGCTGTCTGATCATGACACAAATGATCAGACAAAAGTGGAACCGGAACAATATAAAATTGAAGCTGATGAATCGTTACTCAAGATTGGTTGAAAATGTGCAACCTACCTGAAAATGTAGTTTCTGTTTATTAGACCTGGAGAGACCATGAACAAATACGGTACTCTATAGTTATATCAGAATATAGAGCTTTAACCTTTTGAGAAGACATTTTATCTTGTACAAAAGCCATAATATTACTTTAACCAGGTCTACGATGATAACTACGACACTGAGCATTTAACGCTGCTGATGGATTAATTCATTAAAAGATTTAGCATTTGTTAGGGATGTCACGATTACAACATGTATTGTATGCCTACGTAAGTTGATGATTAATTGTCATTTAAAGGCTTCATAGACAAAGATTGCACATACTGTAGGACAGATATGACTAACTATAAAAAGACATTTAATAATGTTATTATTTAAAATAAACCTACAAAATAGCGTAAATAGCTGATCTATAAGCTTGCAATGCGTCACGCATTGTAAGCTTGTATAGATCTGCTATTTTTGGAGAAAAATAAATAAACATTGTTCAACATGGAAATGATTATGATCATGCAAAAAATTGTGATTATCTCAAATAATTACGATTAGGTGATTATGTAATTGTGGCATGCCTACTAATTTACTTATTTTAGAAGAACTTGCTAATTTTGTCATTGACCATCATGCATTTTTGTACTACTGCAGTAGGTTTTTTTAACATCCACGATTAAGTGAAAAGGGTGAGAAAGTAAAACAAAGGTTTAGTAGCACGTCAGTAGCAATACCTGTTTAAATCCAGCTCTTTGAGCCTGATTTATACTTCGTAGTAAGGTGGTGTATAAGCTAAGCATTAGTTGATTGTATTGGCTGTATTGAGCCGTCACAGCGTTAAGGCTGATTTTGTTATTGAGGTGAGGGGTTCATGATGTGCATGTGTGTGTGTCAACACATTGGCCACTGTTGTAGTGATTTACTCCTGCATAAATCCATGTAGTGATTTAAATAAAAGCACACCTTCAGACCTCAATATGCACCTCTATCATTTAAGGGAAACTCATTTCTTTTTTTCAACTTATAGGATTCAGTAGAGGTGATTGGTTCATTTTGGAGGTCATTCTGCCCTCAGACTACTGCAGTGCCTACACAATCTTCAGGGGGGTATATTAGGCCTACTCTACAACAATTTTACCTTTATTAAAAATATGTACATTTTGCCTGTCATATTACTCTTAACAAAACAATGTCACTTGATATAATTAGGTTAATTAGCTGGATCATTTTCTTTGTTTATATTCTCAATGTAGAGACGAGTGCTTCATTTTAGATGTCATTAAGTTCCTTCTCTTGGTCATGAATCCTGCCAAAGATTGTGAGTAGCCTACATTTCTAAATGCCCAGAAAGTGATATGTATTATATGCATGCATAAGTAAATGTATTGCTTTTTGCCCACGCATCCTGGTGGCTCAGTTGCTGAATGCCTGTCATCCTGTATTCTGATCCAACCCAGGACCTGCATGCATCCTACCATTTCTTCTCTTACTTGGCCACATTAACGCTGGTATCCCTATTTTGTGCATGTCATTAGAAAGGCCAAGCGCCAACAATGGTCAAAAATTGTGGAAATAGCCACTTAGAGTATTTTTACTATTTGTCGTATACGACAAAGTATAGGCCTTAAGTAATAAAAGTCATTACTTGGCAAGTGCATTGTGAACGGGGACAATGCATGGGTGTGGTGTGGCTGTCACAGCCGAACAGACCGAGACAGAGGGGCTCATGGTGGGCAGAGAGAAACAGAGCTGCAGAAGTCCAGACAGGGAGAGGAGAGAAGGAGAGTATGGTATGAAGACCTCTCCCCTGGCAGTGTTTCAGGCAGTCTATAGGGAATGATTGGGACATCACACGCCTCTGATTAATGACTGTTTCTGGGTGGCGGAGAGTTTGTGTCCTCTCTCACCCTCATGTCACCAGCACACTCAATGGCTTCATCACTTTGTAGCTATTATCACGTCAATAGGCAAGAATGGAGGGAGGAGGGGAGTGGAGAAGAGAGAGAGAGAGAGAGAGACAAGCTTCTGCTGCACCATCTGTGGATAGCTGTGACCAAATAACACAAGGTGACTTTACACATCCCATACACATAAATATAAAAGTATTTTAATTGACAGGTTACTCATTTTCCTTACATTCGTGTACGGTAACTTTTCCATGTATCACAGTTTCTCTTATTGTATTATTTAGGAGCGTTTGCATACATTCATGCAGGACTGGCATGCATTCGTGTCTTTGTTTGCGTGTGTGTGTGAATATATGCAGCTGTGAGGCTAGATATGGATAAGCAAATAGCTGCACACACATCATTTGGTACTCATTTACTGGCATTATAGGGCAGCTGTACAAGCAACTTAACCTGAACGCCAGTGTCCCTATTCTGGGACAAACATTCAGGGAAACTAGCAGATCTACATAAGCTCACCACACATTGTGATGCGTGGTGAGCTTGTAGATCGTATATTTTCAGCGAAGAGTGTGGTCTAGTGACTGGGGCCCTGGGGGACACCGCTCATAGTTCATGTGGTTAAGTAAGTTAATAGACATTTTATGTGGACTTTATGCACATTTGTGTTCAGATTTCTTTTTTATTTCCATTAAATATTTCTCTCAACTTCTATCCAACCTCTTTTACAATAGCTCCACTCCTTGTTCCTCCCCCTTATGACTTCTACATGTCACACAACACCAATACAGAATGGTCAAGTTATAGTTAGAAAATAGTTATCTGGGGCCAGTCGATGTGTGTAAAAGAGTCCTTTAATTTGTGTACTGAAAGTCCTAAAACATTCCCATTATGAGGTGGATTACAGTATTTTATACTGATAACCAATTAATTTTATATCACTGCCACTAAGTGAATGACATGTGAAGGGTTCGTACACAGTAAAATCTATAGTGTTAATTTCATTGAGAGTGTACAAATGGACCCACGGGTCCATTTGGTTCCATTTGTGCACTCTCAGAATTAAATTAACACTATTGGATTTATTTTACAGTGTAGTAGAAGGAGAGGGAGGCCGGCTGGACAGAGATGATGGCAGAAGGTGAAGTAAAAGATGGAAGGGAAAGAGAGAAGTGGAGGAGGAGGGAGATTCTAATTAGGGAAATGAAACCTTGTGCTTGGCGCGGCACCACAAATAAATCAACCAATGACAGCCCCTCCTCTCAGCCTGTCAGCCCCTCTCCTGTCAAAACGACCAATTAAACCAAAGCTAATTTCCCTGTTAACCCAGAGAAAGACACTCCAAAGCTTTGTCTCGCTTGTGTGTGCAAGCACGGACACACACGAATGCAGTCAATGCACGCGCGCACACTCATACTGACGTGGTTGTTGGGCATAAAACGCATTTTGACATATCACCATAACCACTTATACTCTATATACTAATAGGTGACCGGTGTCCCTCAGGGGCCTATACTTCTCCCCCTCTGAGCCAAATCTCTTCCAAAAATAATTACAAAATCTCTTCCTCCTATCAGAGCTCACAATGCGTTGTGTTGAGGCATGTTGTGAGCTTGTAGATTGACTGTTTTAGGCAGATGTTCATACATTATATTATTAGAATAGCCTATAGGGATGCTGGGATTCATGTGGTTATGATAAATTGCTCTTACTACGGAAGACTGACATCCAAAATGCATTACATTCCACATATAATTTATACCGCTCTCCTCCTGATTATGCCTAAAAAGAAAAAGTGAAAACAAAAACAAGCACATGTCCATCCTGTGATAACCTCTTTGATGCATCATTGATGCTGGTTTTGTCAGAACACGTGAAAGTGGAATGTTTCATTTCAGTGGCCCCAACCAATACCTAGATATAAAACAAAATGAAACAACTAATAAATATGTTTATACGCAGCCTCATTAGACACCGGAGCGATACAAGGACACGAAAGAGGAGGGGAGGAGAGGGTCAGGTGAGGTACATGATAGTGAATTATGCATCTCCCTTCACCCTCCCCTCACACACACACAAACATGCACACCTACTTCTGATTAAACACAGCAAACAAGAATGGTGGGAGTGTCAGCGAACCACAAGGCTAATTGAACTGTCAAATTTAATGTGTTTTTCTCTCCCTCCACTGTGGAGGGATGGAGGGATGCAGACAGAATGATGAGGCCCAGATGAAAAAAGCAGGACTGATGGTCAGAGAAAGACGGGATGAAGAGGAGAGGAGAGAGAAGGCAGATGAGTTGATTAGGAATAGGTGTTGTTATCACTCAACTGTCTCTCTGTCCTCAATCACAGCTTTATGTTTCACGTCTGGCTGCTTAAAAACACAGAGGGGGGAGAAAAATGGCAACAAAATAAATCAGATTATATTCAAGTAGTTATACCTGTCCATGCTGCATACAACTACATCTCATTTGTTTTAAGAGCCCTTATGTGGATAGCTGCCATATTTCAATATTGTTTTTAAGATTTAAATGTATCACTGCTGACAGGTGGGGAATGTGTAACTCCTGTATACTTATACTTATTAAGCTTTACCTTAATGGATTGAGACTTGATAGCTTCATGAAACCCATTAAAAGTATATGAATGTCTAGGAGTGTGGGGATGAGGTTATTTTAATCCCTCAAATTATTGAATAATAAAGATTCCCTTCTCTCATGGGTTACTGGACAAATGCTGGTTTTCAGATGCTTGAAGCTTTTAACCCAACTGAAACTGTTACCCAAATATTCCTGTTTGTCTGATGCTTTTCCTGAGCTGACTATCTGGTAATGAACCTTTTCACTTTCACTTATACAGTAAAATCATGAGGAGTCCAAGTTGCTTCTTTTCACCTGACAGTGGGGATTTCCCTGGTTTGGACGTAGCGCGTGGAAGGAACACGTTATTCCAACAAGTTCCTTTCCCCTCCATCAGGCGCCCCGGCTGGCCAGGGGGAAGCATTATCGAGACCAGGATTACTGCATGTTTTTGTGAGGGTATCAACCCTAGGAGACACAGGGAGAACATGCAAACTCCACACAGAAAGGCCCTATCGCCAACCCCACCTAGGGTGTGGGCGCTGATGACACAGAGGGAGGAACACGCCCCCAGTGCGCACAGCGTCGCCCGGCGGGAACCCAGGACCTTCTAGCTGTGAGGCGAAGCGCTAACCACTGTGCCACCGTGCCTAAAAATCCTCAGTACAATGTTTAACTGTGAGAGTGTATTTAAACTGGACCTTTACGGGTCTCAACCGTTCATCCCTCCCCAATGGCAAATATTATATTTCCCAACGGCACTTAGGCCTACTATTACTCAACACCAAATCTTAGAGATGTTCATAACACAAGATTTTAAGTAAAATGTATTACTGTAAATATGGTCATTTTAGCTCCACTTGCAGCAGGGCTCATGGGCTGTCGATTCGTCTGTCCACCACATTGGTCCCAAACAACATATCTTGAAAACTACCGGCTGGATTGCCATGGAATTCGCTGTGCACCTTAATGCTCCACGAATGATGAACCGTAACAGATTTTGGTGATCCTGTCCCCTTTCCCATATAGATCTAGGCAAACATCTCCAGTAGCACATACTACTGTATATCGTAAAATCTAATTGCTGGATTGCCATGAAACTTGCTGGGCACATTCATGCTACCTGGATGATGTACCAGAGTGACCCCATTCCTTCCTTGTGCCACGCTTCAGCCAAACCTTCCAGCAGGGTGTGAGGAATAGCTTGGCCTCCGGGGACCGCTGATAGGGCCTTTAAGCTCTTAGTCTTGGTCTTGTTAAGGGGAATGCTGCGAGAGCACAGAACAGATCTCCCACTGAGCAACAGATGTTTGACTCTCCTCTCCCACCGCCATTAGCCGCTTGGTCCCCGGTCACTGCCCACATCTTTGTGTCCCCACCAGCCATACGTGTGTCTGTACCCTCCTCTCATTCACAGAACAGTGCCGAGGACTAATTACCGAGGTGCTCCTTCCCCTTTGCCTCATCGCTCCTTTTCTCCCCTCCTGTCCTCCACTCCCCCCCCCCCCCATCTCATTGTGCTGTCATCTATCTGTTTACTGTGCTAAGTAGTAATCACCCAATCTCCAAAACCCAATGCCTCCTCCCACCTCCCCACCCCACCCCTCCCAACCCAACCCTCCTCTCCTCCGCATTATGTTGATGGCTCACTTGGGACAGCCATCATTAATCACATCATTTTGAACGAGTTTGAACTTTGCAACCCCTGAATGGCCACCCCTTGCTCGACCAGGAAGTGTTCTATTCCCTTGCGGTCCATCAGGCCAATCAGGGGAAGACTGGAGGCATGACAATAAATAGTGTGGCAATGACCGACGACAGATACGAGAGTAGAGAACCGACAGGAGAACAAGAGGCTTTGTTATTCGTATTATCTGTTTCTGTTGGGGCTTTGCGGTGGGGGGGTATACTTCATCAAATATTCAAACATTATTTTTCTCCTTGTTCCCAGCCTGGGAAGGGAAAATAATATTCCTTGGCAAAATATTAACAACAAAATTTGTAAATAATTGCATTTGTTAATATCCATTAGCCTATCTGAAATTGTTGTATCTTGCAATCACTCTTACTGTAAGTGTAATGTCTTTTAATAATTGTTGAGACTTTGAATTATTACATTTACGCTTGCCACTGAGAGGATCACTTCGCAACATACGAAACCAATGCGATTACCTTATGCTAATACAGTGACCCTGAACACACTTCAAGATTCTGGGAACTAAGTGAGCACTGGAGAGGATAAAGTCTGTCAGTTGTTGTACTGTACACAAGTGATGCCTCTGCAGATAGCAAGTTACAAGGAGTGTAATTGAATAAGCACCGTGCTACGGTGCTTATTCAATTACACTCCCAATATTTGTGTGGGGACTGCTGGTATGGTGTAACCTCTGTGTCTGTTAACAAAAGGTCAGCCAGATTCACCCTCAGGGTTAACCTTTGTACCACATTTGTGTATGAATGGAGCAGGGTTGAATGGTGTCTTTACGGCTGAGGAGAGGAGAGACGTCATCTCTCTGATAACTATGTGGACCACAAAGTGTGTGTGTGTGTGTGTGTGTGTGTGTGTGTGTGTGTGTGTGTGTGTGTGTGTGTGTGTGTGTGTGTGTGTGTGTGTGTGTGCAAGCTCCATAATTTTGTTATTTTATAACTATATAAAATATCAATCTGAGAAAAGACATGTCAAGGAGAGGCAGAAATCAAGCGTGTGCATGCATGTGTGTGTGTGTGTGTGTGTGGGTGTGTGTGTGTGTGTGTGTGTGTGTGTGTGTGTGTGAGTTTGTGTGTGTGTGTGTGTGTGTGTGTGTGTGTGCACATGCGTGCGTGTGCGTGCGTGTTTTTTGCATGTGCGTTCAATGATTGCCTGTGTAAAAAGTGGCTCTCATCCAAAAAATCAAACCTCGGTTCGAAGTGGAGCGGTGAATCTGTGTGTGTGTGTGTGTATGTGTGTGTGTGTGTGTGTGTGTGTGTGTGTGTGTGTGTGTGTGTGTGTGTGTGTGTGTGTGCGCGTGCAGCGCCCCTCCTTTAACTTGTGTGGCCACTCAAGGTATTGCCAGGCTACAGACATACCCAGCCAGCCAGCCAGCCAGCCAGCCAGCCACATAGCCAGCCAGCCACAGACATACCTGTCTATTGGGAGCGCTTTCACCGCTCCAAAAATGGCCATTAGAAAACACTCCCACTTCATGCAGGACAATGGTCATTTTTTCAAGACTCGAGGAGCATCTGTGCCTCTCCTCTCCTCTCTGCTCCCCAGAAGAAGCACTCCTCCTGGCCCCTTCACAGGAGATCAGCTCCTTGTGTGCATGGAGAAGAGTATACCGGTACTTTATTTGCACAATGACAAAACAAACAACTGAGGGGAAAGGGGAAGCTATAACCTATGCTAATTGAGAAGGGTGCCAATTAAAGCATGTCAAGTAGGCTATTGCACTGATTTGCACTCTGCTGTGCAGAAGAGCTTCTTGAGAGAGAGGAAAAAGGAGCTTTGAGGCAGCGAGAATAAAGGGATGAATGAATGCTGGTGAAATGCTGGTCAAAATAAGAACCCTAATGATTTAAATGTAATTAACATCTATCTAAATACTATGGTTGGTCTTAATTAACTGGAGAAACAATGTAATATCCATTTGTAACTCTGAGAGCATATTTGAATGAACAGATACACTCTCAGAATTAAGTTAAAACCTAGAATTTGTCTCTGAAATCTCCATTGTTCATTTAACTCTCCAACAGGACTCTTCAACGTTTTTTCCAGCTGTGTGTGCTTCTGTGCTGGACCTGAATGGATTGGATTCGTTTGGCTTTTGAAATTATTGTAGAAACACATACAGTTTCGGTTCATAGGGGGCCTTCCTGAACTAATGTTTCCACCTAGATGTAATTCACCCTGTGCTCTCTTCAAAGTATATAATTAACTGTACAAAGTGTCAAGATATGAATCCTATCTGTTTTATGGGTAGATAACCTGTCTGCAAGCTGCCATGTTCATAAGTGCCAATGTAATAGCAGTGCAATTAAACACAAAGCCTTCTTTGTAGAGCATTATTAATGTGTTAGCCAAGTCACCATAAACCAGTAAAATCATAATATGACTATGTTACCAAACGTCCCGATCACTTAGTGGTGTTAAATTGGTTCGTTAATATCTATATAAGCTGCTGATAAACGAAACGGAGTTCTTAATCTCGTGCAAATCTTATCTCGAAGGATGGTATTTTTTGTACGATAACTTTGATGTAATAATACACTTTGATGTAACAATCCATTGTACCTTTATTAAATGGTGTGATGTCCCCCCTCCCCATCAGATCAGAGTGTTAATCATTTTACTGCCAGCCAACAACCCCAAGCTATTATAACTCTGTTCTATTGTTTGTAACTTTACACATCAGAGGCCTGGCTATCTATCAATGACAAGAACATTTAGCTAGAGACCTAATTACAGCAGGACAAAACAGGAAGGACATAAACTACTATGTTTAAACAATGGAAATTGTTTTATTTTCTAATTGTATTGCGTCAGAGTTTACTTTGCAGTTTAATTGCTGCCTGCTGTCGAGAAAGCACTGTAGGAACAGAACAGGACAGGATTCTCAACCTGTGGGCCAGGGACCAAGTGAAGTGGGCTATAGCAATACTTTGTTAGTTCCCTTGATAGAATGGAATAGAATAGAATATGTCAGTTGCACAATTACACTGTTGCGGCAACCATGGCTTAATAACATGCCAGTAATTATTCTCAAGAATTTTTGGTCAGCAAAATTGTTGGTGTGACATGCTCCACAGACTGTGCTAAAATACCCGTATATAATATGAGATTTAAAAACAGGGTATAGGCTAATTCACATACAAATTATTAGTGATGCATGTAATAATGTTTAAACAAACAAGTTTACTGTAACTTAATTTTCATTTTATAGCCATTACTAAATGTTCACTTTGATTGATACACATTATATCAATTGTTGCAGGCCTTGTTTGTCAAACAAATGAATGAAAACAAATGAAATAACAGATCAAATAAGTAGGCTTTGACTTCTAGTTTATTATAGTTTTTATACTCACCTTGTATCTCTCTGCTCTTTTCTGTACCTGGGCCAACTGTGGTGCTGCTATGACACCTGAATGACACCTGAATTATACCCTTGGGATCAATAAAGGTCTATCTAACACACACACACACATACACACACACACACACACACACACACACACACACACACACACACACACACACACACACACACACACACACACACACACGCGCGCGCGCACACACAGGTGTGTGTAGACACTAGACAGGACAGTTTATGTGTTGGGTAGCTCAGCAGGTGTTGATGTTTGTCTTTGAAGTGAGAGCAGATCTTTCCCATGCAGGCCTCCTGGTCTCTTATCAGCCCTGAGCACATTTCCAGGGTAGAGACACAGAGCGTATGAGCACCGACTGTTTTTGACACTTTATGTATATTTTCTTCATTCCCTTTTTTGGTGTACCTTGCTCTTTTACTGTACCTTTTTGTTCTTTTCATACTTCTCTGTAACTTATAAATACCCTTGTAAATATCCTTAAACTGCTGTGCTGCTTCCGGGCAACTGATTCTCCCCCTTGGGATAATAAAGGTATCTACACACACAGCCTTACACACATGAAAGAGTTTGGCCACTGAAAGTGTCTCTACCTTTAAGAATGACTGCTTGAAGTTGAATTTCACTTTCTCACCTGTAAACATGAACTTGAACTTGAAGAATTATTCAACTTCAAATTATTGACTCAACTTCAGCTTCAACTTGTTGGGTCAATAATACTTCAACCACAGTTAACAGTACAGATAGCTGTTGTTGTTGAAGCAAAACAACAATACAGTAGCTGCAAATACTACAATCCACATCATCAACAACATGCAAGGTGACAAGCCTGACATTGTGTAATTATAACCTGGCACAATAGAATAATAATTGGAATAAAAATCATCAGAAGCAACAAGTTCTAAAGACACGGAGACAACATGGTTCTCAATATAGAACCCACACCATAATTAATTTAAACCAAATGTAACCAAATGGGCCTTTAAGGGTTTGTACTCTTTCAGTTTGGCTCAAGGTCCCTCAGAGTTAATTTAACATTCAGTGAAAACATGCTCCTGGTACAAGCTGCCCCTGTCACTTCCCTTATAGATGGCTTTGGTTTGCATTGGCTGGGTTTACTGCCTGTTATCTGCTCCATAGTGTGGTGATGACCTATAATGATGTCAGTAATTGATGATAAGACAGGTGAGTTACTGTCAACCTCAACGGGCAATAAAGTTTAATGAAGATTTACTTATAAAATGATAGTGACGATCATCAGGTCGTAAACAGATGATGATTTTTTTTGTCAGTTCTCTAAAGTGAGATTAATTAACACAATATAGACTGTTGTTTGAGTGTCAGGGATGGAGGGATGGGGGGATGGGATAAGGGAAAGTTGCATTATAAGACAATACAAGACAAGACAAGACAGGCAGAGAACTAGAGAAGCGTTGAGTGTGTTTTCTCTGTTCCATATAGTTCAGATAGACAGGCAGATCCTGGTAGATAGGCCTATATACAGTATAGATCAGGGGTCTTCAACATTTTCAGGCCAGGGACCCCCAAACTGATGGGGAGATGGAGCCGAGTGGGGTGGGGCTACAACATATAGACCTATTGTATATTTATGGATAAAATTGTGTTTCATGTGTCATACCATGTTATTGTGTATTGAATACTATGCTACCAGTAAGGCTCCCTAATCGGGAGATAAGCGACCGCAGGTCACTTATCTCCACAAATAGGGCAAAAATGTGTTTTGCCAAAATCTTCCTGATCCATGTTGATGACATGAGTGTAGACATACTGTGTAGTGATTTTCGTGATTTTAGGGCAAAATCTGTAGGAGCAGTGTCCAAAAATGTGTTTTTAAAAATCGGCCTGGAGGTGGCGCTATATGGGACAGATTCATGTTGATGGGATGAGTGTAGACATACTGTGTACCGATTTGCGTGATTTTAGGGCGAAAATTGTAGGAGCAGTGTCCAAAAATGTGTTTTGCAAGAATCGGCCTCATGGTGGCGCTAGAAGAGGGCCATGTGAGAAATGAGGGGTGGGGTGTCCGCGCCGGCAAGGCGGACGAATAGGTACCGGCCCCGGCTGTCCCGGTCGCTCCTAGCCGGAGTTATGGCATTTTATGTGAGCTGCAGTGTAGGGGGTCCTCCACTGGGGGCGCCACCACTTTTGCATCCGTTCTGGAGCACCAGGAGTCGGTGGTCCCCGGGAATTCCCCGTGAGCAGCCCCGTTGGAGTGGTCATTTGGTCATGTTTGCGCATTTGGTCATTTTTTACATCTGGGGGTCCCCCAGGGACCTGGGGGTCCCTGGAGCTCCGGGGGTCCTTGGAGGTTGTAGTTTGGCAGCCAAGGAACGTGTGTGCAAAATTTGGCATGGATCGGGGCAACGGTTGCAGAGATATAAGCAGGGAAAAAGTGTGAGGTGTGAGGTGTGACAGACAGACAGACTGACAGACAGACGGACTGACTTACACTTTGTGCAGGGTTTGATAGTAAATGCGACCTACGGTCGCAATTAAAATAATAGATTAATATATTCATGTTTTTATTTTAAACATGCAAGTGGCCTTTTACAAACATACCTTAACTGAGAACCAATGTCAATACTATCAATCTATCAATTGAATTGCACAATAATCATGTCAATACTACCAATCTATCAGTTGCACAATAATCATGTAAGAAGCTATTCAAGAGACAGAATCGTGTTTTTTTAATATTTAAAGACAAATTACATAAATATATATTTTCTTTCTTTCTTTCTTTCTTTCTATTGATAGAAGAAGTGATGCTGGTGAGGGGTGGATGAAGTGGTTCTTTTAGGTCTAATTAGCTAATTAGAAAGCTGTCCAGTCCGACCTTGCGCTGACGAGTTTTAGCCAATCAGTGGCCTTCCTGAGGAGGAGAGTGAGGTGCAGTTCAGTCTCAAGGGAAGCGACCAAATCATAGTTGGCTGCATTTGGCCACGCAGTTTTTACGCACACGGGCGCTTAAGAAAGAGAGATCGGCCACTTCCGAAATTACAGCACAGGAGACCGGGTGTCAATTATAGTTGTCAGTGGTTAAGAAAGTTTTAGCATAATGCTAACTGTATTTGGAGACATGTTCGAGATTAGATAGGCTAAATAGGAGTTTTGGCAACCCTGCAGATTTTTCGTTTTCTCCGGGTTAGATTGAAAGATATTGGCATTTTATAACAAGACGCGTCGAATCATTAAGTTGCTTAACCCTCTTGAGGTGGAAGACCAGCTTTATTTATTGAAGGTTTCGTGGCGATCATGTCCGCCACCATGGAGAAATCCAATAACTTTCGCATCGATGCGCTCTTGGCGCACGGCGTCGCTCACCGGACAGACAGAGGCGACGCGTCCCCAGGATCGCACAACCTCAGCCCGGCTGCCAGTCCCTCGTCGTGTCCCGGCTCCGACACCCCCTCCCCTCGGCCAACTCCGAACAACAGCACTTCTTCTCAGTTCCAGGCAGCGATCTTCCCCAAATCTTCGTTCCTCAATTTCTCCCAGTCAGGACTGACCACGCTGCCCCACGGAGCTTTCCCGGGAATGTATGGGAGCCCCATGTACCCTCTGGCAGCCCTGGGAGGCCAACATCCCGCTTTCATGTACCCGGGGTATGCGCAGCTGGCCCAGCCGTACCCAGAGCACCTGAAGGCGGCCGCGTTGTCTGCTTCCTTCCCCTCCATGGAGCCATGGATCAGAGCCGGCATGATGATGCCCAGACTCGGGGACTATGGTGGTGAGTCATCAGTCATGGTCTTTTTTATTGCTTTTTACACACTACACAGTAGCTCTTATCACACTTTGAAATTGTCAAAAGTATAGCTGATGAAAGGTCTAGGCCGGGTGTCTAGTATTATGCGAGCATGCAGTCCTGTATGGGAAAAGTTACATTTCTCAATATCATTTTCTAATTTTAATTATTTTTTTCCTATTAAGCCTGTATTTCTACTTTATTAAATGGCAAGCTAACACATTTAGCTATTTTTAATTGTTTTTCATTCAGAACTTTGCCTATTGAATCTATTAAAGCTTAATAGCTAATAATAGCTCATCAGTGAAGAAAAGGGTCCTTATTTTTGGTGATATTCCCTGTTCGATTTGGACAAAATGTAGGCCTATTTTGATTACAGACAATTATTTCGATTAGGCCTATAATAGGCCTACCCTATAAACTAATTTGAAAAGGCTATAGCAAATATACATTTCCTACACCTACAACGATTATATTAAAAAAATCAATTTAGTAGACCTATAATTAACTCGTTATAATAAGAAGACGTAATTCAGACATATTTGTGTAAAGGTCTATTTGATAGAACTATGGTTGTATTAACCTATTCTAAGCCCATTTGGTTAGTGCAAAACAACACATAATAATTACCATGAGTGCACATATTGCACGCTAGGCCTTTATGTTTTTTACAATATAAACGAGGTTATTATTGAGATTAGGTTATGCCATAAAGTTATTCATGGCTTTATTTTATTAACTTAGCTTTTGACAGTCCCCTATAAATCGATTGTATAAAACGGCTAATAACGCAAGATGACAGATATAGGCCTATCCAATAAAGCGAAATGCCAACATTAATGGAAAAGGCAACACCTGGAATAGATAGGCTACTTCTTCATCGATAAAATCAATGCTGTAGCATTCATAGCGTTTTCATTAAGGTAATGGATTGTAGGGCTTTTATTGCCCCATTGAAAGCATTATCATAGCACCATGTCCTCACATAAACCATTCACTTGCAATAAACCTGATGTCAGAGACAGAACGAGATGTGTGGGGGCAAGTTGGCATCATGTAAACCCTATTTGCACTTCGTCATACGACGGGGCCGCGCGCGGAAAATAGCCGATCTGCAAGCATTCAATGCGTCATTTCTGCGATGCGTTCTGAGCTTGTAGATTAGCTATTTTCTGACTCATTCCAAACAACGAGGGGAAAAAAGGTCCATCAATGGGCTGGCAGATACCGTATGATGCTATAGACTCAGGCAACTCTGCAGAGTTTTATGGCATCTCTAAACAAAACATAAATCGAAAACTTTCCCTTATTAATGTTTGTGGCAAGGTTGTGTCGAGCAAAAATGGTGTTAAATTGAAAGGCACTATAACAAATGAGCACTTTAACAACATAAACAGACATTTAAACAGTAACAATCTTCAGTAAAATGTATCCATTTGGTGTGCAAATGTAAGAGATCCTTAAGGGTCAGTTAGTTTGTCCTCTCAGAGTCAAATTAAACAAAACCTCTCAGATTTTCAACCAAATTCTATTGATGTGAGGAGATCATTGTGTAAATGCTGTACCCCCTTCCAACTGTTGTTGCCCATTTTCAACTGTTTTTATTATATTTTGACACTTGCTTTGGCAATGTAATATGTTTTCTCATGCCAATAAAGCTCCTTTGAATTGAATTGTGTGTGTGTGTGTGTGTGTGTGTGTGTGTGTGTGTGTGTGTGTGTGTGTGTGTGTGTGTGTGTGTGTGTGTGTGTGTGTGTATTTCTCACATGCATTATATTTCTACACAAAATGTTGATGTCACAAAACGTTAGTGTGGCAAAATGAACATATGCCATTTTACATTATCGGGTGGATAGGATTTTAGTGTATATATACCGGTATACTATCCTCATATCCTTCTCTCTCTCCATCCCTCCTCAGTGGCTCAACCAGGTCTGTTAGGAAAGTGTCGAAGGCCCAGGACGGCCTTCACCAGCCAGCAGCTGCTGCAGCTAGAAAACCACTTCAAAGTCAACAAGTACCTGTCCAGACCCAAACGCTTTGAGGTAGCCACCTCCCTCATGCTGACTGAAACTCAGGTAAGAGAGAGATGCCCTATTTGCTTTCATAATTATACATCAACAGGATCTACATATATATGCTACTGTATAGATTCTAGAATGATCAAAATGTCTAATGACAAGGCTTAATGTTATATGATACTGGACCATTATGTATAGGCTATGAATAAAACAATATACTTAAATGAACTAAAACCTGTCATTCAACTCTTGTAGCCTGGTAACCCACCCAGTCTTGGAATTCTATTTAATTCTCATTCAGATGAAATGTGATTTCCGCGATGGGTGGTTTACCAACCTAGCATTCTTGTAAAAATCCCTTACAAAAGTTACCATACAAATATGAAAAATGATATAATATTGTATAAGGTGTATATATAAAATAAATGTTACTCTGTATTATGTATTAATTATAATTGTATAATTTGCATATACAGATGTGTGCTTTTTGATGAGCCCTTATCTTACAAAAAAACCGTAACAAATAGGTCCTCAGTTATGACTCATGCTTTGTTTTACTCACACACACACACACACACACACACACACACACACACACACACACACACACACACACACACACACACACACACACACACACACACACAGGTCAAGATCTGGTTCCAGAACAGACGGATGAAGTGGAAGAGAAGCCGCAAAGTCAAGGAGCAGGCCGCGTCCACCTCCCCGCGGCCCCACACACAGAGCCCGGCGGCGGGGGCGCGAGGTGGCAAGTCTGGGGTGGACGGCGCTCACAGCTCCTGCGCGGATGATGAGGAGGAGGATGAGGAGTTGGAGGAGGAAGAGGAGGAGGAAGACCTGGAAGGAGAGGACGTGGAGGAAGAGGAGGGGGTGGAGGCGTTGCGGGCAGCAGGGTCTTTAGGCTCAGTAGGGTTTCTGAGGCACATGGCGGGGAGAGCAGGGAACTACGGCTCCTGACTCTAGAAAAGGAACTGGGAAAGGGAGCTACAGGGAAAGAGGATGATGGGCTTGTTATAAGCCTGATTCATTCTCCTTCGCACGGCGCTGTCCTGTGCCGAAAACAGCCGTTCTGCAAGCACACAGTGGCGGTGGCGTGTCCAGGGGGTGGTATAAGGCACTGGTTCGGCTTCCCAAACACTGGTTCGCGGACCGATTTTTGTGGGTCGCGAGTAAAATCCCATTCTTTCCTTTTCATTTTCAAAAGATTTATAAAAAGTTTAAACGGAAAGAAATCACAACTTTCCACTTTTCCTACAAGCTCACAACGGCACGTGAGCTTGTAGACCTGCTATTCACACTACTAGTTTTGGTCCCAGGCAAACGTCTAATTTCTCTTTTGGGTCACAACCTAAAAAGTTTGGGAACCACTGGTATATGGTGCCACGTGGGACCCCTGGAACCATTGGCCACCCAGAGTGCCACACATTATCCTAAAGTTGGTTATCTGCTCAGTCAGAGACAAGTAAACCAAACTTTAATTTATAGGCGCAATTAGACCTGAGAGTATTGAAACTTACATTATGTGGTGCCATTCTGTTGTCTTGTAATTGGTATGTTTATTATTTTTATTTATGATTTATTTACCTTGTAAATTCAAGTTTAAACACAGACTGGACACGCCACTGCCACGTTGTGTGCTTGCACTTTGCCAATTTACGGTGGGGGACACCAGCACGTCATGGCATATAAATCAGACTTCATAACATGGAAAATACATCTCAGTTCAGTGACCACACTAATTGTAAAGAAATAAGACTGTCTCTGTTGCTAAGAATGGAATGTTCCTGTAAGATAAAGTATTGCTCTATCCTTATCATCTGAATTGAACACATTCACTCGTGGGTTTATATTTACAGATATGACTGGGTGAGACCAGACCACTTGCAGGGAAGGCAGTGTTTTGCTTTTAACAGGATGGGCTGCTTTGCTAACATAATATATTCTTTCAAGAACCTTTCCAAAATGTTTCACTTCTTCTCAGGTGTGTGGCTAGACAGTGTCTTTGTTACTAATACTTGCAAATCTGTTACAAATACTTTAACACCCCTGTTGTATTTTCTTTTTGCATTATTTCCTTCCATGAAAAAAAAAGAAGAAGAAAAAATATATAAATTAATTTCACAGATAACATTGAAATATTGGTTACCACTAGAGTAGACAACAGAAATCTATTCTATTAATATAGTGGGATCAAAATAATATTCATGCCATCCAAAGTGTCGTGAAATTACAATGCCTTCATTATTTAATAAAATAGATATATATTACTTTTTTGTAACAATTATTATTTTTATTTGTTGACTGAGGGACAAAACATAGAATATTTAATTGTAGGATATTTGAGTATTTGGATGTTTTTTTTTTATTGCATATCATTTGATATTGGATAATTACAGAAAGTCTGTTTATAGTTGTGGTTGGTTTTCTTTTCTTTCTTTTCTTTTTTTTTCTCTCTCTCTTTTTTTTTATTGCCAGTTATGGAAACATCTTTTTTTGTTGGGCTGCACTTATTCTGTAGTATTTAAAATGTATATAGCCTACTTTGAACATTTTGAACATGATGTTTTCCCTGTATGGTGTACATTGATTGCCTCCATCATGCGTGTAATTGTTGTCAAATGTCAATGTTATTTAATTGGAAGAGTTTTAGATATTAATATATTTCACACAACAGGCAGTGGTTCTTTATTGTTTGTCATGGGCTTGTTTGTGGAGAGAAAAAGGTTGAAATAAATGCAATCACAATTTGTCTCTTTTGGCTTTTTAAGAATGATCATGTTGGGGGTGGGGCCCATCTAAGAATTTCCTCAAAACCAGCTAATAGCCTAGCCCTAGTTTGTACAGTATTTAACTTGACACTTTAATTAGAAGGCAGCTGCCAAGGACACTTAAGCCTTTTGTTCTGCTACGGCCACCGTCATTGCCATAGCGATACAAACAACTCTGTCGTCATGGTAACCATGCAGTAAGGGCGACATCCTCATGCCAGAGCGAAGACTGTAGCGTTTCATTACGTTAAATGAATGTTTATGTTATTTGCACAACAACTTAAGGAGGTAAAGATTCATTTTGGAACTTGTATTACAATCAGTGGACACAAGGACCTGTCTGTTAAATCCGCTAACTTTTCTTCAGGTTAAACCCTGTTGTTAACTTGCATGCCAATGTGGGTAAAGCAAGCCTCGATCGGTTATAAATACGGTCGCCGTAAGACATAAGCATGACGTTAGCCTAATTGAAAGAAAAGGTTTTGTCATGATGTTTGCTAATGCTAGCTGGGGTACACATGTGACTCAATTACCGTAGCTTGCTTTTCAACACTATTGGTGTAGAAACAAATCTTAGTTTTGATATTTTAAGACCTTTGTGTTCATTATTAGGATGTTTAACTCACGTGTTCTCTTTTTGATGAACAAAGTTACTGCAGTTAACTTTTCACACAGGTGGTGGAGACATATTACAAAATATGCTTATGGGAATATCAAATAACTTAGAGCTATTATTTATATCCTACTTGAGTACAGTGGACCACTACTGTACACTGCAGAAACGACGTTTTGTGTCTAAACCTGTTCCCATGCAGTATGTTGGCTGAGGTTCAGGGTCCCAACCTGGCCTCACAATGGACATCCAACAACATCTGTGGAAAAGATGCCAAAGTAAGTCAACCTGCAACGTTGCATTGATGTAGCCTTCTGTTTTAATAATAACCAATAACAACAATAATCATAACTTTATTTACTGAATAGCAATTTTCAAACAGGAGTTAATAGTACAAAACAAATCATCATGACATCATGATGTGAGAATAATATTTGTTACATCCATGGTTACACCTACTAGGTTACTTACTGGTCTGGCTGGCCAGCCGGCAGACATAATGACCCATGTGTGAAGATCATAAAGCTTGTGTTGCTTTCACTGTCTTCTCTAGCATTTTGTAATAACAGCTTCAAGAGTTGTGTCAGATTCTCACACCAATGGTTTCAATGCACATGTGCAAGCACAGGAGCATGAATTCACACATAGACGTGCGCAAAAAACAATCATTATGTCCAGAATGAAAGTACAAAATTATACACTTTCATGCACACGCATGCATGCATGCATGCATGCATGCACGCACGCACTCACTCACTCACTCACTCACTCACTCACTCACTCACTCACTCACTCACACACACACACACACACACACACACACACACACACACACACACACACACACACACACACACACACACACACACACACAGGCAGATGACCATACAATTGGAGGTTGTGATTTTCCTCAAAAATAACATGAATAAATAATAATCCAATATTTCAAACTGTCCTACATCAGATGAGCATGGACCAATCATCTCCTCCTCCTCCTTCCTCACCAGGCCTCCGGTATCCAAGTTCTTCACCACCTTCTTCCCGCAGGTCATCGTTCTCAGCCCTGGGATCTCCTTTTCTATGCCAGTGACCTTCAGACCCCTAGAAAGGGTAATATCTACAACTGCTGTCTAAAGTATTTAGTATTGGATAGATTTGGAATCCTTTAACCACTTAAACCCTGTATAAGTCCATAGACCGGGGCCTTTTTTTTCTCTCTACACCAAGTCCCTTCGCAGAAAATAGCAGATCTGCAAGCTTGTTGCGATGCACTGTGAGCTTGCAGACTTTTGCTGACTATCCACCTGGAAATCCAGCTTAATCACTTTGAACCTGGCATTCCTATTTTGGGCATGTCATTATGTGTACGTTTTCAAAAATGTATTACAATGCAACATGTGAGTCATAGACATTTTTTTAAATAGTTGGCTTAAGTGGTTGAAAAACAAAACATAAAGGCAGAGTTTATTTTACTTTATGTGATTCGACATATCGTCCATTCTGTGCCTTCTTGACTTGGTTCCTTCCCTGCATGTAATGTATGCCTGCAGTGCGAGTATGAGGACAATGTTGAGTTCTGGGGTAAAGATGTCAGCTTCCGGGTGACCCTTCGGGCCACCGTTCCGCGCCACTCAGTGGAGCTCCCCGAATCGGTGCTGTTGCCGCTCTGTGCCGTGCAACACTCCACACGCACCACTTTCCTGTTCAGAAATGCCAGGTATATCTATGTATCTGCATGCATGTACATCTGTGTGCGCGCGTACATGCATGTGTTTGTGTCGTGTGTGTTAGAGCATGGTCTATGCCCGATCTTTGGGTCCGCCCGAGTTTGAAGAGCTTAGCCCATCGATTACCAATGTTTTGACTGATATTTTATCAAAAAGCAATACATTGATTCTATTCCATTTGAAACACTTTGATGAAAGGTTTTACAAAAAATGTAAATCAAAAATCACAGATTTACAATCTCTCATGTGTTACAATTTTGGAGAACATTTCTGATCTGATCAGCTGCATAATTGCCGATAATGATGCTGTCTAAAAAGTGTTTGTGTGCATTTGAGAAGGAGTGAAGAAAGCAAGGCATGCGGAACGAGTCTTTCCACCACCCTCCCTCCCTCTACCTTCCTCTTCACTACCCTTCCTTCTTCTCTCCCTTCATTCCCATTTATTTCTCTTCTCTCTGGCCTGTCCTCACCCACTCGGCCCTCTCTCAGTAAGCTGCAGACATGTTTTCAGTGGGAGAGCGTGGTGCCGTTCCATCTGATCCCAGAGCGAGGCCTGCTGAAGCCTGGTGAGGAGTGCCAAGTCACGGTGGTCTTCCTACCACAAGAGGCGCTGCTGCATCAGCGAGAGGCCCGCTGCAGGTTCGGAGAGGAAGGGGAGGAGCTTGAGAACCTCTGCAGTGTTCTCCTGCAGGGACTTGGTTAGTTGCGACCGTTAGGGAGCAGTTTACTACCAAAACCTCCACCGGCCGTCCGTCCGTCCGTCCGTCCGTCCGTCCGTCCGTCGGTCACACGTCACACGTCACACCTTTGTTTGTGTACGGTGTGATGTCATATATCTTCAGTATGACATCACACCACATGTGTACACAAACCTTTGTGTACGTTGCTGTGGCAACAGTCTGTTGTTGCTGGTCTGTTAGTGTACGTTAGCAACCACCTTAGCAACCATGGTTTTACCCTAGCAACCAACTGTTTACCCTAGCAACCAACTATTTACCATAGCAACCATGTTTTTTTACCCTAGCAACCAACTGGGCATAAAAGGGATTCTGTTAGGGATCTCCATATATGGGCATAAAAGGGATTCTGTTAGGGATCTCCATATATGGGCATAAAAGGGATTCTGTTAGGGATCTCCATATATGGGCATAAAAGGGATTCTGTTAGGGATCTCCATATATGGGCATAAAAGGGATTCTGTTAGCTGTTAGTGATCTCCATTTATGGGCATAAAAGGGATGCTGTTAGGGATCTCCATATATGGGCATAAAAGGGATTCTGTTAGGGATCTCCATATATGGGCATGAAAGGGATTATGTTAGGATCTCCATATATGGGCATAAAAGGGATTGTATCCCAGATGATGCCCTGTTAGGAGATCCACACTAACAGAATCCATATATGGTCCTACCGACAGCTGCTATAAGCCAACCCTGGCGATAAGGTCTGAGTCGAAGAAATGCTTCTTTCCTGGCAAGAATTGCCCCTTTATACTGTAGGGCTCGTTTGTGTTTTGTATGACATCACGCCACATCATCGGCTGAGGACTGTGTGATGTCATCATATCTCCATATATGGAGACATAAGTTGCTCATGCCCAAATATGGGCTGGTGAGGTCAGACTTAGTGTGATGCGTAGGTTATCTCCATATATGGAGATTCAACTTCAATGAGTAACCATGGCAAACTGTCAACTGCCTGTATGTCTTGATAATTGGTAAAACAAACTTTTGGCCTATTTGTGGAGATTAGGGAGTCTTACTGGTAACACACTACACTGATAACTGCAAGGTGGGAGCATAGAGTATATATTATCTATCTATAAATGCGAGAAGTCTCTGCGTGTCTGTCTGTCTGCGTGTATGTAATCCGCGTATCTCGAGAACCGTTCGTCCCACCGGCTTCAGATTCGGCACGCGCGTTCTCCGCCGCGGCGCGGAGTGCAGTGCCCGGCCTCGACCCGACCCGGCGCGCGTTTTTTCCGAAACGGCGCAAAACGTTCGGAATCTCCTTATGCGGAGCTGATTGTTGATTGTTGACATCAGGCTGTTCCGGAGGAAATCGGCGCAAGCGCTGACTCATTGTGACATCATTTCATAAAAGGCTCTGACATCGCGTACGCAACATGAGTCAACACAAAATGCCATGGTTATGTATCTCCATATATGGGCATATGGGCAGATCTCCATATGGGCTACATATATGGGCATATGGGCACTGCTGACTCATATGGGCATAAAGGGGACACAGATATATGGGCATAAATGGACGTATCGGCACAAGGGCTGACTCATACAGAGATCTCCATATATGGGCATATGGGCAGATCTCCATATGGGCTACATATATGGGCATATGGGCAGGGCATATGGGCAATCTGACATCACTTCTGTTGACTCACGGCGCAAAACGTTCGGAGGCTGTTCCGGAGGAAATCGACCCAACGCGCGTTTTTTCCGAAACGGCACAAAACGTTCGGAATCTCCTTATGCGGAGCTGATTGTTGACATCAGGCTGTTCCGGAGGAAATCGGCGCAAGCGCTGACTCATTGTGACATCATTTCATAAAAGGCTCTGACATCGCGTACGCAACATGAGTCAACACAAAATGCCATGGTTATGTATCTCCATATATGGGCATATGGGCAGATCTCCATATGGGCTACACAGATATATGGGCATAAATGGACGTATCGGCACAAGGGCTGACTCATACAGAGATCTCCATATATGGGCATATGGGCAGATCTCCATATGGGCTACATATATGGGCATATGGGCAGGGCATATGGGCAATCTGACATCACTTCTGCTGACTCAAAGACAAACAGTTAAACAGATGGTCTACATATATGGGCATATGGGCATTCTGACATCACTTCTGCCGACTCAAAGACAAACAGGCAAACAGATGGTCGCTGACTCATTGTGACATAAAATGGACGCAATTTCCGTATATGGGCATAAAGGGGACACAGATACAGAGATCTCCATATATGGGCATATGGGCAGATCTCCATATATGGGCAAGAACCGTTCGTCCCACGGGCACGCGCGTTCTCCATATATGGGCATAAAATAAATGCCCCCATATATGGGCATAAAATGGATTGCAGACAGACAGATACAGATATCTCCATATATGGACATAAATGGACAGAGGCAAACAGATGGTCAAAGATCTCCATATATGGGCATAAAATGGACGCAGACAGACAGATACAGATATCTCCATATATGGGCATAAATGGACACAGGCAAACAGATGTTCAAAACGGGTCCTATGACAACAGGTATAATGAGGTTTGCATTAAAGGGGGAACCGGCATTGTGTCTGCAACACAGTTGGAGGCACAGACAGATACTCCATATATGGGCATAAAATGGACGCAGATAGACAGATATCTCCATATATGGGCATAAAATGGACCCAGAACTATAACTGCAGTGATCTCCATATATGGACATAAAATGGACAGCGACATACAGACAGACAGATACAGATAACTCCATATATGGGCATAAATGGACACAGGCAGACAGATGGTCAAAACGGGTCCTATGAAAACAGGTATAATGGGGTTTGCATTAAAGGGCGGGGCATTCATTCCCTATTTACATTGTTCCGAGTTGGCCAGGTCGCCGACTAGACGCTCTTCTAGTATATATAATAGAGAGCGGACCAGCCCCGCCCCCTGCTATCATTTCAATGCAAATGCTCAGTGGCGTTTTGAAGCAAGTAGCTGAATTCCAGTGCATTGTGGGTGAATCCAGGTGCATTCTGGGGGAAATTGGTCTCTACCTAGAGACCAAAATGTTTGACGCCGAGACGTAATGACGTCACGAACGACGTCGACATCCATTGAACCCTATTGTAGACCCCAGCGGCGAGCTCTTATGCTCGTGCATGTATGTTTCACCCCGCCTGAAATTCCAACTTTGGCCAGTAGGGCGGCCGCTTCAACGTTTACAAGCCGTTCTGGGGGCTTGGGTGGGAGTGAGATTTCTTTTCAGGAGATCCCCACATATCAGCACACAGACACAATATGCGTAGACAGCACACTTGTGCTTTTCAGACATGTTAACTACTTGACTTGAGTCCTATATAGGCCTACTTCTCGTACGACAACTAGCAAATCTACATGTGTTGTAAGGTTGTAGATCTGCCATTTATGCTGGTTTGGAAACGTTTTACAAAAAAATAAAACATGTTTTCTGTGTGACAAGTTTGACTTATTTCACATTTTCTTACCTTTGAAGCAAAGTACCCATATCTGCAGCTGAAGAGCTCGGACAGGAAGCAGGAAGTAGACAGTCCTGCGCTCCACTTGGGCTCTGTACCTGTGGGTGTCAGTGTGCAGAAACACTTTGACGTTATCAATCCTTCCCCTGTGAGTAGTAAATGATGACTTACAAACATATACAGTATACAGTTTATATAGACATACACATCCTCCCTGTACCACTTCTTTCTCTCCCTTCCTCATGTTTTTTTTGCAAATGTTCTACGTACATCCCTTCATCGCTCTCTCTTTCTTTCTCTGTCCCCAATCCTTCCCTCCCTCTCTTCCAGGTGAAGACCTCCTTCTCCCTCTCCCGGCTGCAGGGCGCGTCACTCCTGCTTGGGTCAGAGTTCAGCTTCGACGTCACCAGCGGGGAGGTGGCTCCCGGTGCGTCGCTACGGGTGACGGTCACTTACGCCCCGCTGGTGGTGGACGCGGTCTCCGTCGACTACCTGTCCCTAAACTATCCCGGGGCGCTCAGCAAAGCCCTGCTCAAACTCACCGGGAAATGTGTAGGTAGGTGCACAATGAATCGTTTTGGGTGAGAAGCGAACAGGCGCTGGATGAGGGCACATTTTCAGAATTGTTCAAAAAATGTCACAATAAACAAATAAAGATTTTCAGAAATACTGAAAATATCAGATTTACAATCGCACAACATGTCGTGATGCAATGTTTTGTGAGCTTGTAGATCGGCTATTATAAGACACCATTACGTGTATAAAATGGGGATTTAGTGGTTAACCAGATTCCATTTTGCACTGGTAAGCTCTCATTTATGGGACTGTGGTATTTTAGGACTGACCGAAGGTCTCTCTGTCTGTCCAGGGCCGGTTGTGACCCTGTCCTCTCCTGCGGTGGACTTTGGCTGTGTTGAGCAGGGAGAGGAGGTTGTGCGGAGCGTGGAGCTGCTTAATGCTTCTCCCGCTGAGGCCGTCTACCAATGGGACTTGGACTGTAGTGGTCACAGTGTGTTCACAATTGAACCAGCTGGGGGCACCCTACGACCACACAGCCGTGCCACACTGAAGGTGGTCTACAGGCCCACACACCCTATAGCGCACCACAGGAGAGCGGCATGTCTTATACTGCATAAGGTAAGAGTTCACACAATTATTCTTAACTTCCCCGCAATTCAATCATTTTGGAAATTAATTTCTGGCCAAACCGGATGCACCACGGTGGATTCAAACCCTCAGATTTTACAGTTGTAGGCAGGTACTTAACCCCTGTGCTACGAGGAGAACCTGTCAGAGGCAGAAGATGAACAGTGGCTGACAAGTGTAACTAAGGCAAATCGAGTGACCGTGTACCAACCAATTTGCCACTCTCAAACTGGTGTCCCTATTTTGTACATGTCATTATAGGCGGAAAGCTAAAATGTCATTCTACAATCTCACAAAGCACACAAGGTGTTACATGGTGACGCCTTGTAAAGCTTGTAGACATAAGTTGAAGTATAAAATGAGTGGTAACAATCCCTTTGTTGCCCTGCAGGAGCCAGTGTTCCTGGACCTGATTGGAACCTGCCATTGGGAGCTCCAACAACCAGCCCTGCTTCGACCCAGACACCTGGCACTGTATCGCCGTCACCGTCACCGTGGACTGGCACAGTACCCACCAGACCTGCTTAGTGCCATGCTGCTTGATGGGAAGCTACAGCTGGACCAGCAGGGGGCACTCTGCTTACCTGAAGAGGTCAGGAGGGGTGGGGTTCTATGTGTGTGGTGTGTGTTGTGTTTGCATGTTGCAGGGCCCAGTCGTGCCAATAGAAATTAAACCTGGAACATAATGAAAAAAAAAAAACATCACAAGGATGCAACTGAGACGTATCATCAGTGATGTAGCCTGGGGTCGACGGGTGTTTCGGGTCTCGCAACATCATACACCCTCGCCCAGGTGACCCAGCCGGGGTTGATCAAGTCCTGACTTACGTCCCAGTAGCTATCCACGATCAGTCCTATTAGGGAAAGACAGGGTCACTCAATGTGCTGCACCGGAAGTACTCTGCCGGGATTGGGGGTACTATTCTGGCGCGTGGAAGAACTAGGCTCTATGGGTTGACTCCTGGTTGGGCTCCTCCTACGTCTCACCAGGTCCTCTCCTGCTCTCACCAGGTTCAGAACCTGTGCGTTGCACCAGACCCCAATCCAAACATTCCATTCAGCTGCTGCAGTTGAATGGCCCTCCTAAAGGCCTCACCGTGGATTTGTTGGGCTTCTTCCTCACGGAAGACACAGGCTGGGGCGCTAACCCAACCTGCTCCCGGGTGCCGTCTAAATTCCGGCCGTCAATCAAATTATATTAACCTGTGAAGACTGTTTTGCAGACCTGCATAATAAAATAAGATTACAGTAGTTGTTATGGTTAGAAGTATTGTTGTGTTTTATTTGATACATTTCTATTGGAATTTATTTCTATGGATAAACAAGTATCACATTCATCATGAATTCAAGAGAGCGAAGGCTCTATTTAATGTTGCTTCCTTCCATTTAACCCATTAATACCTGGAAAGCATCCGTGTCATTTTCGATTTTTGCGTTGGCTATTAAAAATAGCAGATGTACAAGCTCACAGCGCCTCACTTCGTGCCGTGCTGTGAGCTTGTACATCTGCTATTTTTGAACATTTTTGAAAAATCTTCCTATCAGCCTCAGGTCTTAATATTTAAGGTTATCTTGAACCCTTTCTAGAACCCAGACCAGGGAGCAGACAGTGTTTCAGTCATGGACCCTCCGATGGAGGAATACTACCAGGCCTGCTCTGGTGGCATGGCTCCTCTCTCCTCCTCTTCCTCCTGCTCTCCTCACGTCACAGTCCAACCCGCTGAGCTGTTCTTCAACCACGGACCCTCCTTATCGTCCTCCTCCTCGTCCTCTGCCTCTCGCTCTGTGTCCATCACCAACCACACCAAAGGGAAACTCAGGTACTCTCCCAAAATGGATGGTAGAATGTGGATTGACAACAAAACTGCTCATGCTATTTTTTGATACAAGGACTGTTGACTATGATTGATTGATTGTCTGTGGAACAGGGGACCACCAGGGGTCCTTGTGAGTGTTCCAGGGGGCCCCTAGCAAAATAACACAACGTGAGCATGTAAATCAGCTATTTTGTACGTGTTGTGATACCTAATAAGCCTGCCGGCTTCTTCCTTTCCTTGCACAATATAGTGTTTCTTTGATATGTATTGTTCTATAGGGTTCCCACGGTCATGAAATTCCTGGAAATATTTTGAAATTAGAAACTTATTTTTCCAGTACTGGAAAAGTTTTGGAATTGATCAAGGGTCCTGGAAGGTCTTGGAAAAAGTAGCTATGCATTGTCTTTGGTTATTGATTTTGTTAATACCTCTGAAATGACAAATTAAACATTGGCCAAATTGTCAAATATTAGAGGCAGAAATTGTGAAAATAGCAGATCTGCATGTAGATCGGCTATTTTCACGATAAAACTGTGTTATACAAAATTCCTCAACTCTCTTCAAATATGATTATTTCGGGGGTCACGGCCTGAAAAGGTTGAGAACCACTGGCATACACTACCTGTCTTTGGGCATTGCGCATAGGAATAAGCGACTTGTTATTCAGCTGAATTATTGTTATATAGTCCTGGAAATCGGGTTAAATATTCTGGAAAAGTTTTGGAAAAGTTTTGGAAATTAATTGGTAAAGATGTGTGGGAACCCTAGTTCTATTTTTTTAGACAAATGTTGACAAATCTAGTTCTTTTCACATGGGATCTGCAGCCAAATACATATTGCCACCAAAAGGTTTGAGAACCACTGCTTTAATCAGATGTGTTTCTAATCCATGTGACAGCCTGCTGTGGACTGTAGCACAAGACTCCCCGTTCTCCGTCTCTCCCGTGTCATGTGACCTGGGCCCACTGAAGTGCACCTCATTCAGAGTGACCTATGACCCTCAGCAGCTCAACACCCTGCATGGAGCACAGCTGGAGTGCTTCGCTGTCTTCAAGGTAACATATAAGTTATGCCCATATATGGAGATCCCTGATGTCATCAATATTAAGCCCATATCTAACAGGACTTCATATATATGGGAATGCCCATATATGGAGGCCACATCGCACATCGGCCACATACCACACTAACGGAATCCATATACTGTATGGCCAAGACAGCCCATATCTGTGTGGCTGGTTCTACAGACAGGGATCTCCATATATGGGCATAAAAGGGATTGTATGGATGATGTCAGATGTCATAGTCATCATAGGACATGGGACACATAACAAATAACTGAGTAAGCATGTTTGGGGGACAACTGAGTAAGCATGTTTGGGGTCTCACAGCATATCTCCATAATTATACAGTACATGGATCACCATATATGGGTAAATGGTCCGATATAACATCACTGGCCAGATGGCCAAGACATGGCCTAAGTCCTTAGCCAGTAAGCCCTTAGGCACATTACTGTATAGAGAAAGCACAGCTGGAGTGCTTCGCTGTATATACATATAGGTTATATCCGTTGCTTTATAGAGAGCATGGTGGAATGCTTTCGCTGTCTATATAGTAGGTAACTATAGGTTTTGTTATGGATTATTGTGAGTCACTGGCTCGTTGCTGTTGGGTTCTTTAAATGCCCTTGCAGATTCTGCGGGACCATCGGCAGGTGGATGAGCGGCTGCTGTGCCCCCCCTGGTGTGTGACGGTCAGGGTCATAGGTCATTCCTTCCAGCCTGGCAAAGAGCACTTCATTCCACGCTGCTCCCTACAGCACCCCTTAGTGGTAAGATGTTATCATTGCAAACAACACTTAAAGTCTCTGGGCTCTATTATGATCCAGGTCTTATGCCTTATGCCTTAACTTCTTTGCCTTTTTTTTACTATTTTGAAAAACATTTTTAAATACTTCAAATGCTGATCTACATCTGCATGTTGTGAGCTTGCAGATCAGCTATTTGAAATAAGTATATATAGTAAAAAAAAAGGCAAAGAAGTTAAGGCATAAGGCATAAGACCTGGATCATAATAGAGCCCTCTGTCTGTCTCTCTGCTAGATTCTATCTGCCATTGCTAACACAAGGCAGCAGTGATATTGTCTGGCTATGCGAGGCTAAGTTTCAAAAGACAAAATAACTAAAAGACTTTGAGATCAATGCTAATCACACCTTCGACACAACATTGCTGACCCTGCCCCTAGTGGTCGAGAGCACCTGCTTCAATTCACTGATAATCACTAACAGTCACGTTTGGCTGACACATGCTGCACTCTAGATCTTTCCTGCACTGAGTGTTCCTGCCTACCGGACCGTACTGCTACACAACTCTGGAGACCTGCCGCTCACCTTTTACCTGGACCAGGACCAGGTCCCAGACTCCGCCCAGACAGCCTCTGTGCTCCTGGTGCCTGCTTGTGGGTCAGTCCCTCCTGGCCAACACCAGATCCTGACCCTCGCATCCACCCCGACAGAGGATAGCCCTAAAGAGGGCTTCAGCATGTCTCTGCAGCTCAACGCAGCCAAGCACACACAGGTATACCCAATGTGCACGCACACATAACACACACACACACACACACACACACACACACACACACACACACACACACACACACACACACACACACACACACACACACACACACACATTCAGACCAAGATTATGTGTTATTATTGTCTGTTTGTGTGTCTCCTCTAGGAGCTAACAGTGGTCAGCGTGGCAGAGACACCATGTGTGTCTATGGAAGCAGAGGGTGGTCTTTACTTCCAGCCCACAGCGGTGGGCTCCCAGTCCCAGCGCTCCCATCGCATCAGGAACCTCAGCCGCACGCCTCTGAGGTCAGTGGTTGGATTTATACCCAAAAGAAATTGCAATAGTAATGGTTCAAGGTTTTTTATGATCCTTATGTTAAAAATCTTCCAAAATATTGTTAGTGGATCAAGGTGAATTCAGGGTGTTCACGTTTGGGTCCCTTCACTTACTATACAGGAAAAAAGACCTCCAAAAAAAATCTTATTTAAGTAGCATGTGAGGGGTCTTACTAAAGGTTCTTCATGATCCTGAATCCATTGCAAGCATTGGTTTTGCACAAAAAACATTCCCTGGGCTAAAAAGGGACACAGCAAAACTGAGCTGACCCCAGAAAAGTGATGACTCATCACTAAACCATAGTATTGGGGGTCAGTTTTTAGCCCGAGGAATGTTTTTGGTGCAAAACAAATGCTTGGAATGGAATTAGAATCATGAAAAACCCCTAGTTACACACCTCACATGCTACTTAAAGAGGATTCTTTGGGGGGTCTTTTTTTCCTGTATAGTAAGTGAAGGGACCCAAACGTGAACCCCCTGAATTCACCTTGATCCACTAAGAATAAAATGGAAAACTTTTAACATGTTTTTTGTATGACTCTAAGGATCATAAAAAACCTTGAACCATTACTATTGCAATTTCTTTTGGGTCAGGCCCTTTTTTTGCTTAGATTGACTGGCCTATCAGGGAAACAGCCAGCTGTCGGTATCAGTGAAGATGGCTAGAGCTCCAGTGCTTATTCTGCTTAATGCCCTTTGCTAGGTTCCAATGGAGGATCTCTGCAGAGTACCAGAAGATCATCACTGTACACCCAGACTCAGGGGAACTGCAGCCCAATGAGAGTGCGGTCAGGGACTGAAATATATCTATCTATATATATATACATAAGCTTAATATCTGAATATGGACATTAATATGAATTATTAACAACATGAACTCTAGCGTCCTTATCCTGGGGGTGAACCTTCAGCGAAAATAGCCGATCTACAAGCTCACGTGAGCTTGTAGATCAGCTATATGGGGGTATTTGATGCAGAGGGGGGGAAAGGAGATGGCCTCGTATAGACCTCTGGGGGACCCCTGGTGAAAGAAGTTCATAAACTATGGTGGTTTGAATGTCTTTTTGTTTGTTATTGTCGGTAACCCAGGTCCAGACATGGTCCTTCAGTCCATTGGAGGAAACGATGCACACGCTTACATGTGACCTCACTTTCTGGCCAATCCAGAACCCTGGGTCTAAGGAGTCCACTCTGTCCCTCAAAGTAATGGGAATGGGGGCCAAAGGTGTCATACAGGTGGGATGTATGTGTGTGTACGTGTGTACGTGTGTGTGTGTGTGTGTGTGTGTGTGTGTGTGTGTGTGTGTGTGTGTGTGTGTGTGTGTGTGTGTGTGTGTGTGTGTGTATCTGTGCTTGCGTGTGCACATGAATCTATACAGAATATCTGAGAAGGGAAAACCTAGCAGCACTTATGTGCCTAGCTGGGTACCATTCACTTCAACTTCATTTTGGTTCAGGAAGATAACTTTTGAACAGTCAAGGGATAATGACTGGCTCCGCGGTGGTTCTCGATACATAACATCCCGACAGCCTGATAACTCCCAGAGGCGCAGCGTGGCAAACCGAGCGTAGACAGACGGAGACAAGATGTGCCGTTTCTCATACTAAACTGCGAACTTCGGTCCTAACTAGAACGCTCAGAAATCGCAAATTAGCCAATTTGTTATTTACAAGTTGATTCAATATGACTGGAACTAAATGGTCTCTGCCGTTCGCTTGTGTTTAAATTGACCCTGCCCTTTGAACGTGTTTCCACTCCAGGCAGAGAATGCAGTCCTGGATCTGGGGGAGATGCTGGTTGGAGGCTGTCATTCATTTGAGATTCCTCTGGTCAACAGAAGCCTCTGTGCTGTGACCTTTTGTCTCACTGTACACCAGACACTACAGGATAAAGAGCTTATATATGACCCAGACACTGAACCCAATGGTATGCTCTGTAAAATGTGTGTGTGTGAGTGTGCGTGAGCATGTGCTTGCGCGTGTTAGCGATAGATTAGGGGTTAGGGAAGGTTTATGGCTAACTGATTTAGACGATAAGCGATATTATCGTTTATTGTGATAAAAAAACACTCACGATAATCGTATCGTGGAGATTTAATTTATCGTGAAATCGTCCTCCGTCATGCACTGGGATCAATTCACCTTTTATTTGCCAAGCTGCATATCCGGTACCATTTAAACCCTTTGGTAAAACGTACAGTACTTATAATATACGTACTTGATGCAGTCTTTTTTTCACTTTACCAAATCTCTTTGCCAAAGTGAGTTGTAGATCTGCTATTTTTTGGCAAACACCCCAGGATAATGGATGTTGGGATATTTTGATTATGGCAATAATATCGTAAATCACGATTTCTTTGGTCACAATAATCGTAAATGAAATGTTCATATCGTCCCATCCATGTGTGTTT
>NC_137829.1:21761658-21856658 GCF_963921795.1 Nannobrachium achirus
CCAGGGAGTCACATGGCATATTGTTGCTGTCGAGCAAAAACCTTGTCTCCAGTAGCAAAAATAGCCGACCTACAAGCTCAAATATTTGTTATTTTTGGATTCGAATCCTGAAATGTAACATTTTGAGTTAATTTCAAATGTGTTTACTTATGTTAACTTTATGAACTTAAATACAAAAACATTGGACATAAAAAAGACTAACATTTTAATACTACCATACTAGTAATTAGTACATAAAAAGACAATAGAATAGAACTACTAATATAGACTGAAGTAATTAAAGCGGGTCATGTTTGCATGTTTGGAATTGTAACAGCTGAAATCGATAATATATCAGTATTCCGATAATAACCTGTGGGCCGCATTAAGTGAAGGTGGGGGCCGCTCTGTGTGTGGCCCCCGGCTGCCAGTTGCCCATGTATGTAGTAGAGCAAACCGGAGTGCAGAGTTGAGTTAGTTAAAGGTCCAAAGTTTGTAAATGCTGCAGTAAAACAGACCTGTGTTGTGTTTATATTTATGATGGGGAAGGAAGTTCAGAATGTTCAAAAGTATTCATGATTTGGCCTTTGGCCTTATTGTATCAAACGGTCAATGGCCTAATGCAAAACAAATTGGGGGTCCTTGAAATAGTCAAATGTTGGAGCAGTAGGCAATGCACCGCTCAAAATGGTACAGAATCACTGATATAGACTCTCTCCCCCCCCCAGGGCATTCTTGTTTCCAAAGGACCAGCAGATAGAGTTGGAGTACTGGACAGAGAGTGGAGAGTTCAGCAGCACCGAGCTGTCCCAGATGAAGGTTGAAGGTTCATGTCTATAGGTCTTTGTCAGACAGAGTTTTAGACTTCAAATGTTAACAACAAAAGAATCTAGACAATAAAACGTGAAGAAGTAACCAACATTTATTTGCATAGTATAGTAGAACTATAGCATCTATCAAAAACATTAAACATAGATTATGGGATATTACATTTGTTTCTAGATCCAGGACAACCATCTGTTCAGCATCTCCCCCAGCTCTGGAACTCTGCAGCCTGGCCAGCAGAGGGCAGTGCACTTCAGCTACAGGTCAATGGCAGACTTAACATACCGTAAATGCTCTAATAATATCCTATATTTAATAAAGAACCGGACCTGCTTTAATTTCCGGGTGCGCAATTGAATTAAGTAATTAAGAGCCGACGCTCCAATAAGAGCCTCCTTTTTCCTCTTTTTTTTTACGTTACGTATCATTCAGGAGTACCTTTCTCCACTCTGTCTGACTGTCACTCACATCCCAAGCCAGCTGTTACGGTGATTTACCGTACACTGTCTACAAACTGCGCAGCGATATTTGGACGCCGCTCATTTCACGTTCCGTTTGGCAAAGACGGATGACTTTGGCAACTTACCGGGGCGCGTGCGTGTGCGTAGTCCTCGCGAACATCGGCGTGGATGACGGCCGCACATGAGATCTTTAGCGTGGAAGTTTAATCCAAACAGTAAATGAAGCTCAATGAAGCTAATGCGGCTATACTAGTATCCATGCTAGTATCCTGTGGTTCCTGTTTACCAGGGAGAGTCGCATCTGAATGACGAAACGAGCCGCTGAGCTTGATGGGAAATGTAGTGTTTTTTTATTCCCCAGCAGTATGCTGTGTGGACTGTATTCTATTCTGATACACATTATGAGGAGCTGATTTTCAGTATGAATTGGTTAATGCAATACAATACAGCAGAATGTTATCTCTGTATGAGCCTTTCTATGATGATTTTCCAATAAAAACGCTTTTCTTTATAAATAACCTAATATATAATATATAATATTTATATTTTTTTCCAAAAATACGGTATCTAATAAAAAAATCTGATCTGAATCATTCTGATATTTTTGAGAAATAGGAATAAAAGCCTTGTCTCTTATACTGTCCTGCTTCCAACAAGAGCCTGGTGCCCGCTACTCTTGAGACAAATAATAGCCCGGGTTCCTATAAGAGAATTTACGGTAGATAGAATACAGAAAAGGATATAGGCTATTATAATTGTAACTTGTACAACTTATTTACATAGGATGACAGTAATGTTGGTATAAGTGTTAATAATCTCATCTCACTTCTCAGGCATGATTTTGTAGGAACAGACCGACTGCCCATCCTGTTTAAACTCTCCCGCGGACGAGAGATTCAGGTGAGGCTGTTTGTTTTAAGGCTTGTTGGCGGAACAACAAGGAACATTTGGGAAAGTGACCTAAGTACCCAGGGGGCAGGAGGTGCAGAAACCAGATCAGAAATGTACTGTCATGGCACACGGCTGTTAAAGGCTTTAAAAACAAAGAGTAACATTTTTAAATCAATACAATGTTTAATTGAATGTGTGTTTGTATGCAGTTGAACTTCCAGGGGGTGACAGTGGAAAGAGACAGACCCTACCTCCACTACACCTCCAGTCGACATGTTTTCACCCCCATAGCCATCGGAGGATTCAGTCCACCCAGACAGGTCAGTGAATGCGTGTGTGCGTGCGTGTGAGGGGAAAGTGTGGATCTGCAAGTGTGTGTGTGTGTGTGTGTGACTGCAGCATCCTGTGGCCTGTCCTGCAGGTGTACGAGCTGTATAATGGAGGTGGGGTCCCGGTCCATTACAACGTGGACACAGCCCCCCTGAAGCAGCTCCAAGTGGACAACTTTAACCAGCCAGTGTTGTGTTGCCTTAACCCAGAGGGAGAGCTCCTCCCTGGGAAGACAGCCCAGCTAGAGTGGGTCCTTGCTCCTCTGGAGGCCAAAACGTACAGTGTAAGTGTGACAGAGTATGCTCTGCCCAAGCTCAAAAGGTTGTTTCCCCTTTGTTTCCCCTTTGACACAACACATAAGATGTTTGGTTTCCCACCTGGGAGATCTGGGTTTGAAACCTGGCCATGTTTTCCATGTTGTATTGTTACACCCGCAGCCAGCTGAGAGGTTGTATTGTAAAAGCTACAGTAGGTGACACATCGATTAATCTTGTCAGTTTTAAAACAAATTATTACATTTGTATTTTAACCACTTTAATCCTGCCGTCACGATTTCTTAAAAAAATAGCTTTTATTTTTTTATTTAATTAATATCAAAGTCACAGTGCATGGTCAAGGTTCTGCCCTATGTGCATTTGTAGTACTGTATAAGCATAGAGCAACGTGTTTGCTATCTGCATTCTTCTATCTTTTAACATCAAGTCCTGTATTTGTTTTTATATCTCCAGGTGGATGTCCCTATTCACATCCAGGGTGGGGAATCCATGGTGGTGAGCTTTGAGGGTTGTGGGTTCGATTCTCGGGTATTGGGTTCATCAGGTCCCCATCATTTGCATGAGGCCCGGCCAACTGTGCCCTGCGTCCAGAGAGTACCTGCACCTGGACAGGTAACTTGACCTCAGAATAGAATAGAATAGAGAGGTCAGTGAAGCAGTGATCTCTTGGAAACCGAGAAGTGTCTTTACTGCCCTGTAACTGTATTGAAAACCAGTTGCGTGCCTGCGTGCACGCTCATGTGTGTGTGTGCGAGCGAATGCATGGGTGCTTGCATAATGTGCATATGTGTGTGTGTCTTTGTGGATGTGTGTTTGCAGGCAGTTTTCCTGTCAGAGGAGAGAATTGTGCTTGGTGATATCCCAGTGTGTTCCCGCCCCACTAGAATCCTCTTCCTCAACAATGTGTCAAACACTGACACAGTGCATTATGCATGGGACAACCAGCAGGTAGGGGTGTGTGTGTTCTGCTTCCCAGAGTCCAGCTGGGTGGTCAGCCTCTAAAACAATCCTAAAAGTGAGAACATACAGCACGCAATCAAAAAGGAAAAGTAGTACATATATACATTGTACTGTATGTATTTATATCACCAGTGTTCACCGCCTCTGATAAAAGTAAAATGTTAAATCAATGCCAATGGTAGGGGGTCCCCTCGACAGCTAGATATCATTGTCTTTCTATGACTATTGGACCAGTTTGTGATTGTGTGTCAGGTAGTGCAGATCCATCCAGAGCGAGGCACTCTGTGTCCAGGGGAGGGCGCTCTGCTTGTCCTCACAATGACTGCCTCAGGTAGCCCAGCCATCTACCAGCTAGATCTCACTTGCCAGGTAACGCACGCACGCACGCACACGCACACGCACACACACACACACACACACACACACACACACACACACACACACACACACACACACTAGGGTTGTTACGATACAATTTTTTCCTTGCCGATACGATATCTGATACCAAAATCAGCTTATCAACCGATACCGATATCAGAAAGTATTAAATAAAGTTAAATAAAGTAAGTTAAAAAATATATATATTTTGAAGTCTACTGATGGGGGGAAAATGCTCTTATTTTGAAATCCACCGACTGGAAGTTAAGGATTGACGTTCGTCAACTTGACACATGCTATGTTTTGACTGTTCAGACAGCTGCTAGCTAGTAGCTGCTTCTTCACAACACGTTGGTCAGACAGTCACAGGGGCTATAGTATGGAACCACACACAGATAAATTCACATTCTCCCCTCTCCTCCAGGTCACCCGTAAGGAAGCTCTAACTCAGTACCAGGATGCTTTGCAGCTCTGGGAGGAAGAGCAGGAGAGACAGCGGCATGAGTTTACTATCACAGAGAAAGACCTCAATGATGGCTCATCAGGGACTCCAGTAAACAAGGTTCTACTGCAGAGATTGTTAGATAATATAACTGTCAATGGCCCCTAATTTCTCCTTGCTCGCTCAATCGCTCATGTCTCATCTTCTTTCAGGAACATCCAGTAGAAGTGGTGAGGAGTGGGCTGACAGTCAGGAAATACAAGGTGACTCTTTTTCATGCGTTCAACCTAGCTCACTCCTCGCTTGTTGAAATATATTATGTGAAATATATGTGTATGTGAAAATGGTCCAACCAATAAAAACTGTGTAGACGTAGTGTGTATGGCATATGGGGCAGAGTCCCAATTCCTGTTGAATGTAATAGCAGGAGAGGCTAAACTGTCCATTTACAGTAGCAGGACAAATAAAGTTGTAATTTCTAGATAGGTGGATATAAAAGCTAATGTGTGGGTTAATTGAATTCTTTCTTTATTGTAAATTGTAAAATTCTCTCTCTCTCTCTCTCTCTCTCTCTCTCTCCCCCCTCCCTCCTCAGACTCTTCCCCCTATCCGTTCCAGCAGCAGCATTGGCATATTGGCGGGTACGTGTGCCAGGCCAACGCGGGCAGAGCGGCGGGCACAGAAAGAAGCAGCAGCAGTGTGCAGGCGTCCTGAACCCCCTCGTCCTGCTGTGCTGCATCTGGGGGTGACAGCACGCTCCCATAGTCTACTGGAGTACCAGAAACGCTTTCCTGAGCAGCTCAATAAGCACTATGTCTATAGGTAACACACACTTCATGTTCATGGACATGTAGACACTTGGGTTATATATGAAATCACAATTGCCAGTTAATTTCCGAAGGATTTTCACATCGTGTTGTCCAAGCTAATGAAATACTCACACTTCACAAGCTCTTGCACTCTGACCAGCCGCCACATCACACCACAAAGAAATACATTTTGTTAGGACTCGGGTGCACTTTGCGGCCCCGCCTGAAACTGAAAGCTGAAACTGTTAGGCCTCCATTGTCTCCAAATGTATTTGGGGTGAAATTGTTTGAAATTGAATTTGTACTCGAAGTGTTGAATATACACTCATTACCTGAAGGAGGGGGGGTGTTGGCATCATGTGCTCTGCCCCCCGGGCCAGCTTTGACTTGTTCCGCCACTGCTAACACCCCTGCCTGTCAGATTTTCTACATTTGTACTGTACATGATGACACAAGGAAATATGTGTAACTGCAGCCCAAAACTAAAAAGCTTGAGATCTAGTTGGATTAATGTTTCTTCATCAGACCGCCCCAGGAAAAGTCAACCAGCCCAGAAACGACTTCCTCTAGCACACCTCTCCACGCTGCTGGACTGCCCCCACTCACACACGGCCCTCAGACACAGATCGTCACACAAATACTTGGCTCTCTGCTCAGGTAAACACTAATGCAGACACAGATAAATGTGTTAGTGGACAGGGTTCACGTTTGACATGTATGGCTGAGGACTGTGCATTAGGCATGGTATTTTTATTTATTTATTTAACCTTTATTTAACCAGTAAACACATTGAGATGATGTCTCTTTTTCAAGTGGGAACTGGCCAAGAGGCAGATTAAAATGTCACATCTCCGCTGTACATATAATACACAACAAAACAACAGTAGTACATCCATGATACACAGAAAAATACCTTATAAGAAATTCTCCAAAGTGATCTTAAGAAACACGAGAAACTAATAATCATTATAATACAGTAAATACCACAGGTACCACAATTAAGTCAGATAGATGGCTTAGACATCTAAACAAGTACAAGTGTGAGCAAGTTGATCTACAATAATCCTTTTGAACCTTCGTGAGGGGGTTAGTGAGGCCAATTTAAGTCTAGTCTGGCTTGATAAACTGAATATCACACTCAGTTGTATCTCAATTTGCATGTATCATTATCTACCCTCATCTCCTCCAGGAGCGTTCTGGATGACCCACTCTTCCATCAGTCTCTGGTGGATGGAGTGTCGGAGCCCATCCCCTACTTCAGCCAGTTCAGAGAAACTCCTCCGCCCCCTGCCTCCCCATCCATCTCCTCGTCCCCGTCCCTCCAACTCCTCCGTACCCTGTGTCCCCCATCTGCCTCCATCCACCCAACTCCCCCACCTCACTCTGCGCCAGACGGGACAGGCTTTGGGTGGAGGGAGCGGCGCCACACTGTGGCCAGTGTGGGTGTTGAAGGAAGACCGTCAGGGAAGAGGCAGCAGACCAAGAGCATGCCACACATGCGACATACACAGAATGCACAGCACGTGCACGACCAGCAGAACACGGTACATATGGAGAACATGCAACACTCACCGTGTACAGAACAGCCGTCACAGTTGATGCAGGAAGACCCTGTACAGGAGAGCATACGCAAGTAAGCAAACATTGTAATAATCACTATTTTGTCGGAAACAAAAAGAATCATCCTGTCCATCCATAGACACGCCATTTGTAAAGTATGTTGTCAGGTTGACTAGCTAGTGACGGGAAATACATTTATATTGTAAATTTAATTATTACATTCACAAATTAGGTAGATGCTGTTTGGAATGACTCAAGTCCAAGGTAAGTGAATGGGCTTCAACTGGCACCCGTTTTGATTAGGAACGTGAACTTTCAACCGAATTGTTCACTTTTTTCAGTTCTTAACTGTCCATAGAGAATAAACAGTGCTTAATCCCTAAATGACATATAATATAAGATGACCACCATTTGGAAACTAAAACAAAACATAACTGAGAAAATACATTTCTCTCTCTCTCTCTCTGTGTGTGTGTGTGTGTGTGTGTGTCCGCGTGTCCGCCCAGGTCTCCTGAATTCTCTGACCTGTGTGAGGACATCCTCTTGAACACTGTACAGAACATAATGAAGGAAGCTTTCCTTGGAGAGCTGATCCTTACAGCACGACCCCGCATCATCACCCTGCCGCCTGTTTCTACCAGGTAGGCACACACACACACACACACACACACACACACACACACACACACACACACACACACACACACACACACACACACCTCTACTTATACCTTACCTCTCTTGTGTTTCAAGTAGTATCACATTCTCTGGCACCCTGGCTAACGACTACCTGACACTAGGCTGCTGATACTTTCACAGATTAAACTTGTCAGTCGCTACGACTGATAATTTGAGTCATTTGCAGTGAAAATAGCTGATCTACAAGCAGCGCGACACATTGAGAGTTTGTAGTTGGGCTATTTTTGTTTATTATTTTAAGGTTGGAGCATTTGAAGTGATCAATCTAGCAAAATGTTATATGCATCTTCCATAAAACCCTAATGGTCTCAAAGTAAAAGGTTAAAGCCACTATCTGTGATTTCTTTACCTGGTTGGCAGTAGGCCTACTGTATGTGGAACAGCAGGAACAATATTGGGATACTAAAATATAATTTTACATTATGCGAATTGCTTGAAACAGCGCTAGTGCCATGAACATCAGGACCTTTTCAGTTGTGAGATTTAATTTATCTTCCAGCCATGTGCATCTCATGGTTACTGCTATGTTTCAGGAGACCCGGGTCTTCCACCGGGAGGACGTCCAGAGGAGTGTCTGAGCCAGAGAACCAACCAGACCCAGCTAGAGGGAACAGAGGAGTGTCTGAGCCAGAGAACCAACCAGACCCAGTTAGAGGGAACAGAGGAGTGTCTGAGCCAGAGAACCAACCAGACCCAGCTAGAGGGAACAGTAGGAACCAGCAGGGCCCGGACCTCCAGCCTCACCACAACATCCAGCCCTCCATTAAATCCATGAGATCAGAGCTAGAACTAGAGCTCAACCCAAGACAGATGCATGAGTCCAGTGGCGATCCCGATTTCAGAGATTCCTGACCTTGACCACTGATTAACAATGTTTTTTGACTGATATTTTGTCTAATACATTTGAAAAACTTCGATTCTAATAGTTCCCACTTGAATACATTTAGCTTATAAAGATAACTTTTAAAGTCAAAATACCGGCCAGCTAGATCACATTATAGCCCATTCCTTCCATTTGTTTATGGTGTGTTAGCCGTTGTATTCCAACAGGGGGAGATGTTTGTCTTCTGTGAGGACTGGGGAGAATCTCTGGTCAATAACAGCTGTTCAGTGTTCACTGTTCAGTAAATAAAAATACATCACACAGATGACAGTGGTCTATTTCTAGTTTATCCAGTGGACCATTTACCTCTCATTCTCTTCTTGTACTTGGCATACCTTGGATACCTGGCAGTGAGGATGATAGCATAAAGTGTCAGGTGCTATATGTGTGTGGGATGTGTTTAAATGATGTAGTTAGTGTATGTGTGTGTGTGTGTGTGCGTCAGGCAACGATATGTAATGTGTTTTTATTGCCTTGACCTTTGATCATTGTCACTTGATTTATTGCATTACCATCTCATTTTAAAGTTTTCTGTATTGTACAAGCTCTTAAGTAACTTTGTTAAGAAAAGTGAAATATAAATAACGTTTATAAGTGACTTGTGGTTCCGTCCATGTTTGCCGTTCTGTAGCATCTGAAACGGTTCGTGGCAGACTGAGGTTGATAAATAATTGAATAATTCTTGTAACATACTCACATGAAGAACATGTCTTGCAAAATGTTTACTGTATATGTGCTGCCACTATGTGGTCATACTGTGTACTACTGCATGGAAAAATGAGATTCCTTAGCCTTTATTCAAGACACTGTTTTCTTACTCCTTCTCACAGACCCTTACTGGTTGAAAAGGCAGTCTATTACAACATGTAACCGTGGGAAGACCTACAAAGGATGAAAACAATTGGTAAGTGCTTATTGTGGTCATGTATTGCTTCTTACTGTATTTCACATTCAGTAACCGTATTAGGACTCCATGTTATGATGAAAGTATGTTTTATTATTATGTAATTTGCTTCTATTTCATAATAATCGTCCATCTTTGTGGACCATATGATTGCAACAGTATGTCCTTAATTTGCAAAGTAATCTGGTGTCTATCCACTACAAACACAAACAAGACACAATAATGACTAATGAAGTGCTGCTTAGTTTATAAAAATAATCATTTGGCAAGATTAACAAGATTAATCGTAAAACGTATTCATACCAAGTGAACAATAATGATATAAAGTTCACGCAAATGAGCCAGAACTCGCTCTCTTAAAATAATAGAATGATTAGATTGCAAGGAGAATAGCTGGGCTACATATCTAAAAGTGTTCCACAAGATGGTGGTATATACTAACAAACCCCCCTGCCCAGTAAACAGCAGAACATCCCCATTTTCATATTACCTGTATATTGAAAGTATTGAAAGAATAAGAGAGTTACATATTAATATTACTGCCCAAATTAAATTACATTTCTTCTGTTGCATTCCTGATTGGGAAGGAAGGACATAAGTTGAAATTGTGTCTCTCTCTCTCTCTCTCTCTCTCTCTCTCTCTCTCTCTCTCTCTCTCTCTCTCTCCCCTTTTCTTCATAAGAAAAACATCTACGATATTTCCCTAGATCATGTACACTGCTGCTCTCTTTAACTACAATCCCCTCCCCAAAAAAACATCAAATATCTAAGTTGAGCGAGAGAGAGAGAGAGAGAGAGTGAGAGTGTGAGAGAGAGATCAGTAACTTTAACATCAGTGTTTTAATGCCTTACAGTTACAGACATCATTCATTCAAAATGTGTCTGTCTAATGGTAAAGTAAGTGTGTGTGTGTGTGTGTGTGTGTGTGTGTGTGTGTGTGTGTGTGTGTGTGTGTGTGTGTGTGTGGTGTGTACATTATGCATTAGTATACTGTATATGTATTCTACTGCACTTATGGTGCAGTATGTGTCATATGGTTGGTTGGCACCAACGTCTATTGAAGCATGCGTCCTATTATGTGCTAAGCTTGCAATACCAGATTTGGCCACTAGTTCAGGCTAATAATCCACCGCGGTCCTGGTGGCTTATTATGTGTGTTCTACTGTGCCTATGGTGTGGTACTGTTTGTGCAGGTGCTACTCTACCTATGGTCTAGTAGTAGTACACTCTACCGACCTCGCCGCGCCATCTGTCTTGGCCATATATGGATTCTGGTATCCCTGCTCTGTGTATCTGACATCACTGTGATGTCACCTGTGATGTCACAGTGATGTGTCAGGGGAACCACAGTGTCAGGCGTTACCTGTACGGTTGCGGTCAAGCTGTGCCGATTCTGACAGTAACCGACTGTGCCCTTAGTTGTCTTACTTAGTCGCCCTTAGTCGTCTTACAGTAAGACGTTGTCTTACAGTAAGACTCATTATTTGAAAGTCCTATGACGTCATCATACATACAATCCCTTTTATGCCCATATATGGAGACCCCTGTCTGTAGAACTAACCGTGTGCTGTGATACCCCAGACTTGCGTCCGTCCGTGCGTGTCAGTATCTGTCTCTCAGTCCTTGTCCCCTTTTATGGGCATATTGGTTGGATCGGCGATTTGATGGTGTACAGTAGTAGTATGGGAGAGTCTCTTTCTTGGTGTTTCGCCCAGGTGGACAGGGTTTTGAGGCTATGGTTTAGGCATCATTTCTGTGAGGTTAAGGTTAGGCATAGTGGCCCTCATTTATCAATGGAGTGTAAAAAGCAGTGTATTTTTTTCCACAAATATTTGCGTTGGCCAACATTGAAGTGACATTTATTAAATCGTCCTACCTGGCCAATCCTGGCGTACATTTGATCCCAGCGTTGGCTGAATTTAAATAACACGCCCTTAATTATTCTAGAAACGCCCCGATTTTACGACTAGAACAACCCGAATACGACCTAACAATTAAAGAAAATTCAATTGAAGAGAGTTTACTCTGCACACTTCAAGTTCACTCCCATGTCTGCGTCCCACACAGACCACACACACATTGCACACACACACACACACGCAAGCCCAGCAGCATTTTGGTTCACTGTGGAACCATTACCATTTATTCTGTAAAGTAAGCTTGTAGCCTACATTATTGACACCACACACCAGTCATCGTCACGAATGGAATATATTAATTTAACCCACTATCGGCGACGGCGTAGTGCGCGTTTGAGTGGTAGGCCTACACAAACAATAAAGCAATTATGACTATTCCCCATAAACCACGGGACGATAGCCTACTGAGAGATACTGGCAAGGAGACAGTCATAATCTGAAGGTTTGGAGCGTCAGGTTTTATCCTTAACACATAACTCCATATAGGACACACTTCACTGCATAAATTGGAGACCTCACGGTCCACAAAAAGAAGCGGCGTCATGCCGCTCCCGACTCCGCAAAATGCTTGAGTCTCGCATAAGCGCTCATATCCTATAAGCTTGTTCTGAGCCAGATTGGGAATCTTATCTGAATGATTGTTAAAGCACTTGTCATTGCTTCCATATCGCTAGATTATAATTGCTTGTCATTGTAACTTGGAAATAAAATTGGCATGCATGTCCATGATAGCCTATTATAAAATGTTATATTCTCACAGGGATTATTTATTAGTGTGTTGGATATACATTTTGGAGTGGATACATGTGTCCATTGCCTGTCAGTTAGACAATGCTGCTCCGCATGTCAGAGTAGTGAAGTGTGACGTAATTTACACATCCTACCTGGTTCGCGGTTTTCTTCCACCATTCTGAATTCCCATAGACCTTTTTCATATCGCGTCATATAAGAACTGTGTTCCAATTATAAACAAATTATCTCAGCGGTTTGACTCATATGGATATATGAAGAATCAACTGATGGTGAGAAAACGCTAATGTTACTGTCGCCGAATTAGTTACATTTTCGCCAGGAACAGGCTTTATCAAATATCAGTGACTGACTATCATAAACCACACAGAGCCACCTCGCCGACAATATCGCAAAGACAGTTTGTTTATTTTTGGACCACAATGCTTATATGAGACGATTTTAAGATGACTCAATGTCATTCTCCATAGAGAATTACTTCCTTGGAACCGGGGGATGAGCGAGTCACGTCATGACTTCGTTACTCTATGGAACAAAGTGGTGTAGGATGATTCCTTCACCACCTCTGAACTTGACGTGAGATCTGATCCTACCCTACGCCAACGTCAAAGACATGTTGTGATCATAAATGCTGACACTTGCCTAAATATTGGCATACGCCAACATTTTGATCTGCAGCAGCACCATGTTGATAAATGAGGGCCAGTGATTGTGAGGTTAGGGTTAGGGTGAGGCATAGTATTTTTTATGTAAAATGTTGGGCGACACTCCAATAGAGGGTATGCGCATGCATAAAGTGAATGGCAAATCGAGTGGCAAAGTGAGTGGCAAAGTGAGTTTAATGACGTTAAACGTTGTTTAATGGAATCAGATAGAACTTTTATTTTCGGATGTAACCCTAACCCTAACCCTGTATGGGCCACAAAGTAGTTTTTTGCCACTCTGTAGGCCGCGTAACGTCGGGTATGATGATGATGTCACGTGCATACCCTCTATGAAAGAGGGAGTCTGTATGTATGTGTGCTACTGTACCTTTGGTGTAGTACCACATTATGTGCATGCTACTGTACCTATGGTGTAGCAGGATACCTGTATGTACGTGTGATACTGTACGCGATTGTTGTGCCTTGTCGGCCACAGCTTGTGATTTTCCGAACCGGAGGTAGGGAGCGCTCTGCTGTGTTCACTTGGACCGCGCGGAGGTGCCGAATGTCGGGGGACGAAGATTTATGATTCTGTCCCTATCGGGACATAACTTGGACGGCGCTGAGTCGGCTCAAGTAGACTTCCCAGCGCTCGACACCGCGACTCACTCGCTTTAGCTCGCTCGGCGGTCTCATGTGGCTCAAGTCCGCTTGAGACGGCGTGCCTCCATCGTCTCCACCGAAAACAAGCGCTCCTTTACAAGGCATCTCTTATGGAAACAATAATAGCATACTGTATACCTATGGATGGCGTATTACCACATGTGTGTGCTACTTTACCTGGTGTAGCGGTAGCAGGCATGTACGTGCACACATAGACAAAGGGGGCTTGAGCCCCTGCCCCTTTATCCCTCTGTAAAAAGTGCCCTCTCAAGACCATGAATGCAGTTTTTACTATGGTGAAAGAAATGCAAATGCCCCCCTTTCCATGCCATGCCTGAAGGCAGCATTCAAGAAAATTGCCATGTCCAAACTCTCCCGAACTCGAATGCAGCATCTCATGTTGAAAGAATTGCCTTCTCTGTGTAGAAATCCTCCAAGCTCACAACGCGTGAGCTTGGAGGTCTGCTATTTTTGAGATTTTCACCAAAAGGCCCTTTTAGAAAATTCAGCCCCTGCCTCTCTAACATTCTCTGCACGTCCCCGAGTAGTAGGCTATATATATGGGTGATACTGTAACTATGGTGCAGTACCACATACAGTATGTGTGTGCTACTTTATCTATGGTGTAGCAGTATATACTGGATAAGGCTGCCCTGAGTTCATCATAAGAACCATCTGCAACCACTATCACTAGACCATCTCCCTGTGTGTTCTCGCCATCTGGATGCTTCGCTGCTACACTTTCAAATCCTGAGTGTTCATTCGACTCCTGCGAGTGTACAAATGGAACCCTCCCGGGGTCCATTTGTACACTCGCAGGAGTCGAATGAACGCTCAGGATTTGAAAGTGGACCTCCTTGCAAATGAGCAGCGACACCACAAGCCCTCTGGACACACGTTGGACGGGGAAGAAAGAGCTGAGAAAGCCAGGGTTTTCGAACGGTGAGCGGGGCAGACCAGATAAGATCAGCTCTAACAAAGTTACTGCTCTGCCGGTAATGATAATGAATCAGACTGCACAGTCAGCGTGCATGTGGTGTGCGTTAAGTCCCATTTGTGCTTTTGTCGAATGACCTTGTTGCGTGCGGAAAATAGCCGATCTATGAGCTCACAACGCGTTGCAAGTGCGCCGCTCGTGAGCTTATGGGTCTTGCCATTTTCGGTCATACGACTGAACATAAATTACGTGTGTGTGTGTGTGTGTGTGTGTGTGTGTGTGTGTGTGTGTGTGTGTGTGTGTGTGTGTGTGTGTGTGTGTGTGTGTGTGTGTGTGTGTGTGTCGGGGGGGGGGGGGCTATTGTTATAGCATAAGTTTACAATTCAGTCAAACATTTGAACTTTGAGAAGTAGTTAGAATATCAATAGTAATATGTGCAAACCAGAAATTTGTAGAAAAACGTTAATTTGTGCATACTGTAAAACACATTATGTGCAGACATTTCCTATGTACTACTAATCATGTCAAATCAGTGTGTTTGTAAGCCTATTGTAACTAAATCACAAACAAAATCAGTCGGTGCACACACGCGCGCGTGCACACACCACACCCACACATAGAATATATACACCACACCACGATTGGGCCAAATCTAATCTAATCTAATAACCCCTCGTTGGGCGGTGACGTTATCGTTATGCACTATTGGATGTGATGCGTTTGGAAGGTATGTCTGTCCCTGTCCGCTATGAACTATTGCTGCTGTCAGATAAGCTAAACAAAAAACAAGAAATGTATCTCCCAGGAGTCAGCTTCTCAGCACAATCAAGAAAGAAGAAGGAGGGTAAAAAAAAGAGTTGCCATTCCAATTGATTCACATACTGTATATTTGTGAAACTTAACAATGGGTTCCCTGGCAGCTAGGGCTATGAAACCCATACCCCCACACATAAAGCCACAATCCAAACTTTGAATTCAAATGCAAAAAAGAAAAACTTTTACAAACATCAATATTGGATTTATGGGGTTTTCACACAAGCCATTTCCAATAGCTGTGCCTCTGTTTGAGGAGGGTTATTAGCTGCCGAGGGGCTGATCTCAGAATCATTTAAAACTTTTAACACATCGTTATGGTCTGAATGCGTAATCTGCTCTGGAAACACTGGACCGTGCCACAGAGGACTGCAATCTTGGACAGCAACTGTGTGTGCGTGCGTGCGTTTGCACGCGTGCATCTCTGTGAACAGGAAGCCTGTCATGGAAGCCAGCAGGCTGAAGCGTAAAGTGAATTCTGAAACTTGCACTAATGAGAGTATTTGGTTGATCTAATGAATTAAAGATACCATATTTAAGAGAATTGTTTGGAAACTTATTAAGCTTATACATTCTGTAATTCAAAATAAAAGTCTAAAGTCCACACTAAATAGAACTTCATCAACAATACCTTCATAAACTAACTGCTTCAAAATACAACCAGAATTCGAACTGGAGATGATACTCAAATAGAATGATATGTGTCCTATTTGAGGACACATATGACAGACAGCATATCTTAAGGTCACCTCCAGGTCAGCCCTGAGAGAGAGAGACAGACAAACAGACAGACATAGACAGTGAGATAGAGAGCACATGTATAAATTAGATTAGACCATAGCCTATCCTTTCTATTAACAATTGCAGCCATTCTGGGTTGCACAGTTAAATCCGCAGTGTTTAATTTAACACTGATTTTGTCCATTTGTGTCAATTTTTACACACAGTTTATATTAGCACTGAGGATTTTACTGTGTAGCTGGCAGTTGTCTGGATAAAGTTTGTCTTCATTGCTTGCTGTAACAAGACCATCACTTTACATAACTTCATTTTCTTCTTCCTTTCCCCACAACAGACTTTCCGTTTCTGGACATGTAAAATCATGTGGCAGCGGGCGGTATCAATATGTTATAATAGAATCTCAATCTCTCTCTCTCTCTCTCTCTCTCTCTCTCTCTCTCTCTCTCTCTCTCTCTCTCTCTCTGCCAGTTATGGAGGAATTCCATGAACATGCCTTTCTCCTGGGGATTCCAGACATGACTGTGGTTTGTTTTAAAAAGGTTAGGGCCGTCATGTGTTTTTGATTTAGACCTAATTCAACTCTGCATATAAAATATTACGTCTGATGGGATTTCTAATCATTTTCGCTGATAATCGCCCGGGAATGCATTTCATGGACTTTTGCGGCACACAGGCGGAGGCACTTTTCCTCGGAGTGAGGGAGCACTTTTTCACTGAAAGCAAAGTCGGCCCATGTGTGGCACAGAGCACGTGTGTTTGTGAGAGGGGAGAGTGGGAAAGTTAGAGAGAGAAAAAGAAAAGGGGAGAGAGAGAAATAGAGAGAACGAGAGAGTCACTTCCATAGATCTGAGAGGTGCGTACTGGCAGACAGTAGGAATCCATTTCACGCCCAGATGAAAGCAGCGTAAAGTGTGTGTGTAGTGCGAGTATGATAGGTGTGGAGGTCTAATTTATACTTTGTCAAAAAGATCTTATCTTTGCTTGAAAATCTGTTATTGTAGTGGCCGTTTATTTATGCCAAAAGCTTGTCATCCTCCTTCGGCTGCAGAATTGCCCACACACGTGCTTTCTTTTCCTGAGGTCAAAGACAGACCTCATTCCATCTGTTTACTATTTGAGGAAATCCTGATTTGAAGAGCATACCTGCTTACCAGAAGTACACAATGGTGCGCTAGACAGCGCCCAGGTGTGAATGTGTGTAACTGTACAGGTGTCAACCCAGGCACTGGTGAAGAAAAAAAATAATACTTGTGGGTACACAGCCAACTTAACTTAGGTAAACAGAGATTAGATGAATGACTTTGATTGAACATGCCCAAATGTTAACATTGTCTCACTCCAGGGATGCCAGAGGAAACAGCGTAACTATTCAAAAGGTTCTGTTGTGCTGTTGTGACTAATTTGTCATGTTTTGAGTTTATGCCCAATTCTTCAACTGTCAGTTGTAATTTCCCTATTTCACTACAATGTGCCCTGTCTCTCTGTCTACTGTATACTATCATATCATATAAAGCAGAGGGGGGAAATCCACTGGAATAGGTTCAGACCTCCCATGCCAAGATCCCATCAGAGCGCTGGGTTTTGGACCCATTTGGCAGAATGCCTTATGAATCCATACAAGGCAAATGCTGGATCTTGCAGGGTTGTTTCCATACGGCAATGAACCACGGCCATGGCATGGAATGTGATAGAAACCTGTGCAGATGCATGTTTACATATCTCAGGTCTGAGCTGTACGGTATGATTGAGGTGCCAAAGTAATCGTTTGAGTCATTTTACTTCTATTACTTCACGGTGATGATCATAGAGAACTGTTAAGTCGTGGCCATTTAGAGAAGGGATTCGACCCAATTAAAACATACGGCATGGTGTATTGGCTAATACTCCATCAGACAGGAGCTGGCCTGCTCTTGTTTCTGGCACATTATCACCAGGCACCTCATAGGGAATCTATACCCTACAAGGTGAAAAACTTGGCATGGGCTTGGGCTTTGACCCATGACGGCATTATGCATATCTGTCTTCGTTTGTCCCTGCACTCCTGCAGCGTCTATTCCCAGGAGACATGTGGCCGGATTATTATAGACGACACATATTCACTGGGTTTCTAGGTTGCTAGTCATTTGTAGAAAGTCTCTTGTTCATGAGCGAGGTATGGAGCTTGGCCTAAGACGTGTGCCTGGGGGTCCTGGGACCCCCAGGGGTCCTTGAGATGGTTCCAGGTGGTCCGGAAGAAAACTTGTTAATATCAAAATCAACATAATCCCTACAACATAATCATCAGGTATTATGATTATAGTTGGAGAAAGATATTTTTCAAAACAGTGTACAGAAAGTGTTAACATTATGTGTGGCCACACCCACCTGTTCATTAAGTATGCCTGGTTGTCAGGTGGGTGGTGGTGACCCAGCTGACGTTAGCCACACCTGCAGATGTTGTTGGATGGTGAAAAGGGGAAAGGATGATTTTATGATGTCATTATATCGGTGTATTTCAATTGGGCCTTTTGACTCAACTTTCAGGAAGTAACCAAAAATACACAGGGAAGACATATTTGCATAACCACACCTGGGGGTTTATTAGAGTAATAGAAATGTAACTCCATAGACACATACAAATCAGAAAAAGTACAAAACTATGGCACCACATTTTTAACCCTACCGAATATTTTAAAATAACTGATCTATCAATAAGCGCCCAATGTGTTGTGAATGTCTGCAATTTAAAATACATTTTAACTATTTGGAACATTTTTTTTTTCACAACATATCTTCACAGGGCTTGACATTAAAGGGCAAGTTCACCTCTGGGACAACCTGATCTTATTTTATTGTTGCTTGGGACAAAATAGGCTTGTCCTGTTGTCCGGGCCAAGTAATAAATCCTTCCGGACAAGTTCATTAAAAATGTACATGTGGCTCTTTGCTTCACTTTTTCTGTGACGCTCTAGCAGCTTTGTGCTGTATGCAGACTATGGACTTGTGATACTATGGAGTGGAGGGTGGAGGCAGTCCTTTTGTTATTTCTTCTATTTCAATGTCTGACTCCTATGCATCCATTTTTGTCCGAGCGTTTCAGGCAAAAATCGTGCACTTTATGAAAGAATCATGAAATTTGGAACACAGTTAGAACATGCCCTATGGAACATTTTTGGCTATAGGGGCATCGTAGATTTGTCTTGGGAAACTTGTGGGAGCCAATCAAAGTTGGGCTGTCATAGACTTTCCTATAGAGTAAAATAATACAAAAAATAAATGTGCTTGACAACTCCTCCCTAAATCACTTCTAGACCCATTTTCCTACTTATATTGATCCAAAATTACTGTCCTTGGGGTTTATTAGGCACAAATGCTCCTGTTTTCCCGTTTGCCCAGCAGAACCCAGCAGCTGTCATAGCATAGAGTGGAGCCTATAAGCCTATCGCTTTTACACTATCTGTTGTGGTCAAAAGTAATTTCTTTTTCATGAACGTGTTACTTGTTGTCATTATAAACACATCCATGCCTTGGTTGTCCCACACAAGCCACCACAATCTCATAAATAATGTTTTGGGGTGAGCATTTGGCACAACTGCCAAGCAAAGTGACTGTACTGGCCAATCACAGGGCTTCATTTCCGGGACTTGGCAAAACACATAAAAGCCTAACATCTGTTTAGCAGAGTGTGATGGCTTGTGTTGGACAACGATGGCATGGATGTGTTGGTGATGACAACTACTAACACATTCATGAAAAATAAAAACTATTTTGACCACAACAAATAGTGTAAATGCGATAGGCTTATAGGCTCCACTCTAAGCTATGAGATCTGCTGGGTTCTGTTGGGGAAACTGGACAACAGGGGCATTTCTGCCTAATAAACCCCATGGACAGTCTTTTTGGATCAATATAAGTAGGAAAATTAGCCTAGAAGTGATTTAGGGAGGAGTTGTCCTTTAAGTAGCATGTGAGGGGTCAAACTAGGTGTTTTTCGGGATTCTGAATCCAATTTAAGCATTTTTTTTGCACAAAACACATTCCTTTCCGAGAAACGGCTGCGAGATCACTAAACCATAGTTTTATGGGGTCCGTTTTTAGCCCAAGGAATGTTTTTCTTGCAAAACAAATGTTTGCATTGGATTCAGAATCCCGAAAAACATCTAGTTTGACCCCTCACATGCTACTTAAAGCATATTTATTTTTTGTATTATTTTACTCTATACTTTGATTGGCTCCCACAAGTTTCCCAAGACAAATCTGCGATGCCCCTATAGCCAAAAGTTTTCCATATGGCATGTTCTAACTGTGTGCCAAATTTCATGCTTCTTTCATAAAGTGCACGATTCCATCAAAATACTGCCCGAAACGCCTGGACTATTTAAGAAAGAAATGACAGTGAAATGTCTATTTTTTACCCGGCTTTTACCCGACTTTTGTGCCCAGACAAGTGAATGGGAAATGTACTTGTCCAAAGGACAAGTGCCTCAAAAAGTTAATGTCAAGCCCTGCTTCAAATACATGTCAATTTGGGGGTGCTTGACATGAAAACGTTTGAGAGTAGAATATGTATCTACTGTGTTCAGGCTGATAGCCATCTGGATAGGGGCTGTGTGTGGAGTATCTCTTCCCAGCAGGCAGCTATAGCTGTGAGCCAAGGCCCCCAGGCCCAACCAACACCCTGCCGGACTTTGAAATCAGATCTTTATTGTCCATAAAGCCCCAGCCAAGTATGAAGAAGAATCAGACCTCCCTAACAAAAACACGCTCGCCCAATGAACAGAACCAGGGATAGAGATGGAGGGGGGGGGGGGGGGGGGGGGGGGGGGGGGGGGGCAGTGGTGGAAAAAGTACTCCCATTCTTTACTTAAGTAAAAGTATCAATACTGCAATATGGAAATACGTAAAAGTAAAAGTCTCTGGAATTCAAAATGCACTTGGGTAAAAGTATGAAAGCGTTGGCAACAAAATGTACCAAAAGTAAAAGTACAAAATGTTTGAAAATAGCAGATCTGCAAGCTCACAACGCGTCACAAGGTTGTAGATCGGCTATTTTCAAATAGCCAAGGTATAAAATGGGGCTAAAGTGGATTAATGTATGTTTTATAATATAATGTATATTGCAAAGTAACTAGTAACTAAGGTTTTCAAATAAATGTAGCAGAGTAAAGGTACAATATTTGGATCTGAGATGTAGTGAGTAGAAGTAAAAGTAATTGGAAATACTCAAGTAAAGTACAAAATACCTCACTTAAGTGAATGTACTTAGTTACTTTACACCACTGGGGGGGAGAGAGAGAGAGAGAGAGAGAGACAGAGACAGAGAGTGAGCGAATAGTAGTACAAAGAGTTGTTGTGTTCTGGTGGTCATGTTCACAACTATGCTCCAGTTATATATAGATCGGCAGTGATAACTCAATTTTCATAACTTTTCTAACTTTGTTACGAACGCTGCCGTACAGTTCACATAATTATAGCATTATCAGATCATTCTAACCCTCTGAGGAATTGAGATTTCCCTGAAAGCAGAGAAAGAAAAAAGCTTGGTATGTGTTTAATGCGCTTTAATGCTAACTAATTTGACACTTCTGTTTGCTTCCAAACAACAAATGCGGTCAAGGAGAGAGAAAGAGAGAAAGATAGCCTGTACAATGCATGAAAGAGAACAATGCGATATGTCAGGGATTCCCAAAACTTTCTATGCTGGATCCAAAATAGCCATTACCTCTGGTTGTGGACCACGATTGTTAGTGTGGTTGCCCTAACACAGTGGTTCTCAACCTGTGGGTCGGGACCCCCAGGGGGGGTTCCCAAATAATTTCTAAAGTGACAATTTAAGGACTTTTTGATACCTCTAAAATGACAAATATTAGAGGCAGAAATTGTGAAAATAGCCGATCTACATGCTCACGACGCCTCGCAACGCGGGGGGTCCCCAGTTAAAATATGATTATGTTGGGGGTCGCGGCCTGAAAAGGTTGAGAACCAGTGCCCTAACAGAGCAACCAGACTATAGCACTTGTATGACTTTCTTCTTCCATCCATCTTTCCATTTTTCCAGATAAACGTTATTTTGCCGCGCTACTCCTCCCACAGTTTTGGTGGCACACACATGGGCCATATGTCAAATCGACCGGCTTCATCAGGAAGAACACATGAGACTGACTTGGAAGCCAAATGGGAAAATATGATTCAACCAGTATGATATGGGCATTCCAAGATATGGGCTTAATATTGATAACATCAGGGATCTCCATCTAGGGGCATACAAGGGACAAGGACTGACACAGATCTCCATATATGGCCATTAATTTATTAGTGAATGAAGTTCCCCCATTGACTTGAATGGGGAAAATTTAAATGGTAAGACAGAATTCATTTGCAAGTGTGACTCGCGTCACAGCAACCACACTTGCAATTTCCCAGAATTGCATCTTTCTAGTTAAATATGTCTTGATTTGATACGGTGTGAGCTTGTAGATCGGCTTTTTTCACCGTTTGATCATTTCTTTTTAAACATTTTTGACTATGATATGAGCAAAATAGGGACATCAGGTCGCACTGGCACAATAATCGAATGAATTGAATTAAAAATGTTCTCTTTATAATTTCTCATAATTGCCCTTTTCATCGTTTGACACAAATATGGCTTTTGATCATAATAAGATAATCAGTTTAAGATGAATGCTGGGCCTGATGTAGGCCAATAATAGCCAGGCCTCTGGTTATGTGCCCCCCCCCCCCCCTGGTACCCCATGGCAGCCCCCACTCTGAAAACCACTGTGATAAGTAACTGAGAAGGATGCTTGAAATGGAGACGCTTAAAGTGTACATTGGATCAATATGGCGGACTTGACTTTGGTGCTTTGTTACATTGCTACACACACTTTCTCATCCACGTGCGCCGCGAGACAGAGATTTCCCAGTGATAAAAAGCGTTAAAAAAAAGAAAAGAAATATTGTAGGCATAAATAAATTCAACATCTCGGCTCGGCTCGTCCAAGCAGTCTCAGCGGTTGAACCGAGATAGCCTGAACGCACCTGGAGCACGAGAGAGAGCCCCATATTTCATCTTTGAAGTTTATTGTTGGAAGCTGAATAACAGCGGGGTTTGGATGGAAACATACACTGACCACAACATAACCAGACTAGGCCTATTATTGGCCCACATCAGGCCCAGCATTCATCTTAAACTGATTATCTGATTAAGATCAAAAGTGATATTTATTTGTTGATGAGTGGCTGCAAGTATTTTTGGCCACGCTCGCAACATCATTTGATTGAGTGTTATACATGTATAATTTTGATTGAGTATTATACATGAGACATGTTTTCTCAACACAACACAGCAAAAGTTAAAGGTTTCAGTGCACGTGGAAAACATGAATGGGTAAAATTCTGCAGGCAAAGAAAAATGACAAGCCAAAAAGTTACAGAAATGTTGAATTGTATGGAAAATAATAAATAAATAGTTAACTAATTGTAGAGTTTAGTAAACAGCGTGGCCTTGTCCAAACTTCAGCTATCGATAGTAAATAGTAAATAGGTGTGCATTGTGTGTATGAAGCGGCTGTGTATGATAATATTTGTACAAGCGGCATACCCCCTTTGAAAGCATATATTTAGCCTGAAATTGTCATACTCAATCAGCCGTGTCCCAGCTGTTGTTAGACCACCGACTAGGTAGCAAATACGGCGTAGTCCCTGTGGGTTATGGGATATAAGCAGTTGCAGGGGCTGTCCCTCCCAGTGATGGAAACAATTATATGTATTTAATTATGGTTTATTTGATATATGAGTATACATAGACAGGCTGAGAACACCAATGCAAGTATGAAGGGCTTTTGTGAAATTGATAGATTAAAAACAATGAGGTTACAAGAAGGTAAACACGAGTACGTTCAGATAAAATAAAACACAAGTGCGTGACAGTGCATAGTAAATATGTGACAGTATTTCCCGATATGTTATTAATGCATTTTTCTTGTTATATTGTTTTTGTAAATGCTGCAAGGATCAAGTGTGTAGTGATTGCCATTTGGGGACTCTGTGTTCTCACTTTGGACCCCTGCGGGGTGACAGTACACAGTAAATATGTGACAGTATTTCCCGATATGCTATCAATGTATTTTTCTTGTTATATTGTTTTTGTAAACGCTGCATGGATCAAGTGTGTTGTGAACTTGTGATTGCCATTTTGGGCCTCTGTGTTCTCACTTTAACCCCCTGGGTTATGGCAACGTGCACGAACAACAGATAAACAGAGACAAATGTCTGTGGCCTTAGTGCTGGAGAACATCGAGTCCCGGATACATATTGATACGAGGACTCTGGATAATCAATACAGTATTGTGAAAAAATAATATGGTGATGAATAGTAATATGAAGCACAGTACTTCCCGGCATTGAGAAACAGTCGGTTTGTGGGCATGTATACAGTAGACTTGTGTGATCACGGTCTCTCTCATTTGGCCAAGTGGAAATAGCGACCTTATCTTACTTATTCACAAGAACAGTGTTGGCATAACAAAGAGATTCAACGAAAGCCTTTTTTTAAATTGCACAAGCATAGATGTTCAACTATGACAGAACGTTCATGCTCTTCTTAAGTTTGACTTTTATTTCACTGCAGGATTTTGTGGTTGGAGGTGCTCCTGTTTTGCAATGTCATGCTCGTAGAATGAGCTGTGATTTGAAGGCACACATACATACTGTACATACATACATACAGTACTGGACTACAGCCACATGGTAAAAAGCCAATTCATTTGTCTCATTCACAAGCTTTGAATACCGTAAGAAAACACACTCTATTCACAGCTTTGTCCATATATCATAATTATACTGTACGTATAACATAGACCATTTGTCCAGTGGAAATTACAATATTGGTACAAATTCTTTTGTTTAAAATTGCAATTTCCACATGAAATAACTCAACATTTCAAATTAATCAGCACATAGAAATTTAGCTACCAGTAAGACTCCCTAATCGGGAGATAAGCGACCGTTGGTCGCTTATCTCCACAAATAGGCCAAAAGTTTGTTTTACCAATTATCAAGACATACGGGCAGTTGACAGTTTGCCATGGTTACTCATTGAAGTTGAATCTCCATATATGGAGATAACCTACGCATCACACTAAGTCTGACCTCACCAGCCCATATTTGGGCATGAGCAACTTATGTATCCATATATGGAGATATGATGACATCACACAGTCCTCAGCCGATGATGTGGCGTGATGTCATACAATACACAAACGAGCCCTACAGTATAAAGGGGCAATTCTTGCCAGGAAAGAAGCATTTCTTCGACTCAGACCTTATCGCCAGGGTTGGCTTATAGCAGCTGTCGGTAGGACCATATATGGATTCTGTTAGTGTGGATCTCCTAACAGGGCATCATCTGGGATACCATCCCTTTTATGCCCATATATGGAGATCCCTAACAGAATCCCTTTCATGCCCATATATGGAGATCCCTAACAGAATCCCTTTTATGCCCATATATGGAGATCCCTAACAGCATCCCTTTTATGCCCATATATGGAGATCACTAACAGCTAACAGAATCCCTTTTATGCCCATATATGGAGATCCCTAACAGAATCCCTTTTATGCCCATATATGGAGATCCCTAACTGAATCCCTTTTATGCCCATATATGGAGATCCCTAACAGAATCCCTTTTATGCCCATATATTATGGAGAAATCCCTGCTCTGAGTATCTGACATCAGTGTGATGTCACCTGTTTATGCCCATATATGGAGATCCCTGCTCTGCGTATCTGGTTGCTATGGTAAACAGTTGGTTGCTAGGGTAAAAAAACATGGTTGCTATGGTAAACAGTTGGTTGCTAGGGTAAACAGTTGGTTGCTAGGGTAAAACCATGGTTGCTAAGGTGGTTGCTAACGTACACTAACAAACCAGCAACAACAGACTGTTGCCACAGCAACGTACACAAAGGTTTGTGTACACATGTGGTGTGATGTCATACTGATGCGGAGATATGAGCAGGGCAAAGGTGTGACGTGTGACGGACGGACGGACGGCCGGTGGAGGTTTTCATAGTAAACTGCTCCCTGACGGTCGCAATTAAAATGCAATGAAAACGTAACTTTGACAAAGAATAGCGGCACAGTGAGATTTTGTGTGTTTGGATTATCTATGTCAAGCAAGTGCACCATACTGAAATTAATGGAATCCAGTGGCAGACAAACTACAGTATGGAAAATGGTTGGCAGCTATCAATGGGCTGAACTTGCCAGACCACCTGATCTGTATGGTCCTGGAAGACAGTCGTTCTCAAACATTTTCACGTCAAAATCCCTCAAATGTATTTGACCCCAATTTGAAAGGCTTTTCTGACAGATTTTGACCCATATGGAAAGGTTTGTCAGGATTCCTCCAAAAATAGGCGTTCTACAAGCTCTGTGCCATGCAATGTGAGCTTGTAGTGATTTTTGAATAGACGAAATATAAAATACAGGGCTTAAGTGTTTAAACTGTTCCTAATTTAGCTGAGGATTCACCTCAAGGACCCCTAGGATGTACCCGGACCCCACTTTGAGAACCACCACTGACGGATTCTACTCTGTGACCTTGTGCTACTTGTGTTGCCACTGGCGTATGTATAGGGGCCCGCGGCCTAACAGTGATTAGGTTTAGGAGCGTGGCTACTGCTGGTGAGGGCTAAGGTGAGGATTTGGAGTGTACAGTAATAGGCATCTCAGAATGGATGTAACCAGCGGAATGCCTCCGTGATTATAGTGGAACATGACTGCGTTCTTTTGCCTTGTGTTACCGTTGTGATTGATTGCATCACTGTGTAGGAACGAAGTGGGATGTCAGAGCTTTTATGGGCGACAGCAGAACAGAGGTGTTGGATTTCAATGGATGTGCCCTTGGCCAGATAGGTGGTAATAATACTACCCACCAGGCTACACACACACACACACACACACACACACACACACACACACACACACACACAGCACACACGCATGCACAATGATGGTTGCACATGCAATGGCATGCATACAAACGTGCACAAATGGATGCGTCCTAGCAACAGTGCAGGCCTGTTGTTTGTGTTTTTCACCTGTAACAACCATGAGAGATGATGCTTGGTTTCCTTATTGGTGGTGGGCGGCTGCAGACACAATAGGAGTCTCCCCAACTGACATCAGTGCTGCACAATCTTCCCAAATAATTCCTAGAAGGATAGTGCGGAAAGGGTACAACATGTAATGACATTATGTCTGGGCTACATTTTAGACAACTGGCATTAATCAAATTAAAAGAAAAACAAACTTAAACCCATTTTTCATCCATGTTATAGCTCTGAATAAAAAGGATGTAAATTAACCTGGGTGACAACAACAAAGCCCGTAGCCAGAAATACAGCAGATGAAAAGGGATCCAGTGTTTCATTCCAGCATACCTGTCTTATCATCCCCATAGACTATTGGCACATCTCACAATATGCGTTATCACACACCTGTGCTGATCTCATCCCATTCCATAATCTCTGATTTCGGCTCTAACCGTAAACACAGCTACCATGGCAGAGTGAACCCTCACGCACGCCGCGTGCGTGCACTGTGTGTGTGTGTGTGTGTGTGTGTGTGTGTGTGTGTGTGTGTGTGTGTGTGTGTGTGTGTGTGTGTGTGTGTGTGTGTGTGCGCGCGTGCGTGTTGACTTGCCGTCAACCCCCTGAAAGCCCACTTTTCTTCTGCTCCCAGCCAGGGTCCTCTCCTAAAAAACTAATTGCAGTTTCTTTCTCCCTCCCCTGAGTGACAGCGAGGATTTCGCTTCGCCCGAAGCGACGTCACCCCAAAAGGTGGAAGATGAGTGCATTTTTCCTCCCTCTCTTATGATCCAAGGAAAATATCACTCTCTCGACGCAGACTGTGACTGTAGGTATAGTAGCCTACAGACGAGACAGACGCGCGCGTTTTGACGCCCCTGTACTACCTGTGGCCGGTGTGAACCCAGAGAGCGCGTATTTTGGACATGCAACTCGCAGCGCCAGTAGAGCAACATCCCCTGTAAACGATTTCGTGCAGTCAGTCAGTGCACGTCAACATTAATACAGAACGTTGGTCTGCTCCTCTCTGTGGAGCCTTTGAATTGTTTTCACGTTTTCTTCTTCTTCTTCTTTTTTTTTGCCCAAAAGTCTGGCTTCATTCCATCAGCCGCGGGGCTCCAAGTGTCCTCACTGCCAGATCGAAATCTCTGCGCTCTTGGAATTTGGGTATTTTGCAGTCAGGAGGGTTTACTCGCTTTTTTTGCGTCACCTTCTATTTCTCTCTCTCTCTCTCTCTCTCTCTCTCTCGGGAGTTCTCGGGACTGCTTCAAAATTCAGCGGCGTGCTCCTCGACACAGACAGCCTACTATGAAGACAATGAAGTCGTTAAGCGACGCGTTCGGGTCACAGATTTGTGTCTGGTAACCTCTTGACCAAGTAGGATGCGCCTGAAAGAGACGCTGCTGCGGTGACTGCCTTGTTCTTGCGCACTTGCAGACAGACAGAGAGCCCTATGAGTTGTGCTGCTGGACCGTGCAGTTACAGAACACCACACACTACGGATGTCCCATGTTTTTTCACACCAAAGAACCCCCACCGCATTCGGCGCTGTCCGGGTTTGTTAATTTAAAACTTTTTTGGTGAGTCACTGACTGACTCTCCCTGGAGGATTTGCTGTACGCTCACCATGACGATCCCACTATCACGAATCCAACTCGCCCTGTTCTTCATCTTGCTCTGCCCGGTCAATATCATTGGACTCTGGTGGTAAGTCAGTGTGGTTTTATATGTGTGTTTGTTTACCACGTGTTGGAGGATATCAGTCCACATAATGTCAAAAGTGTCAGTTGTTGAAAATGAGAGATTGAATGAATAATAGGCTCCTTGGTTGTACAGACGGTGTCCTGTCTGTGACTGTCTCACCGCTTAATAACGTTCCCACATTGCTTGACCAGACCTTTTTACCAACATCTCTATTTCATTACCGGCTTTTCACCCATGTGTTATGGCCATTGTCATTTTTTTGTTTGTCAAATATTTTTCTGTCTGTTCAAATTATTCGGTTCAGTCAGGCCACATTGGGGGATATTCAGTTGTAGGCTACCACACTGAGGTAAATGTATGAAAAGGTATAGGCTATATTGTGATAAAATAAACGAAATAAAGCACACTTTTTAGTGTGCTTTAAGATTAGAAATGGCCTAGCTTTCACAAGTCATTAGGCCTATTTTCCAGCAGATTAATTTAACAACAGCAATTAGGCCTACAGGTAGAAATACAAAATTATTAATATTATTAATATTATTATACATTTTCTATTTTATTAATTACTTTTTGATATTGGACAGGATCCATAATGTGCCACAGTTCTATTTCTCATAGGCCCTTGTGAGAGAACCATTAGTTTTTTTTATTGAGTCTGGTTCTTAGAGTGAGAGAGTAAATGATGAGAAATCGGGGGTCCCTGCCTCTGGTTGAAAAAGTTTGTAAAAAGTCCTGATCTGATTACACTGTGTCTGGTCTGTGAGGAGGTGCTGATCTGCAGCTCATGGAGAGAGATGGAGGGAGAGAGAGACATACAGATAGACAGACAGGGAGAGAGAGAGATGGGGGGGGGGGGGGGAGAGAGAGAGAGAGAGAGAGAGAGAGACAGAGAGAGAGAGAGAGAGAGAGAGACAGACACAGACAGACAGACAGGGGGAGAGAGAGAGAGAGAGAGAGAGAGAGAGAGAGAGAGAGCATTCTAGGGGGAAGAATTTTAAGTAAAGCCAGGGAAAGGAAAGGAGAGGTTATGAGAGGGGTGAGTCTGAGGAAGAGAGACTGGGGGAAATAGACAGAGGTGAGAGAAGTGTCTAAGAAGGAGAGGAGAGGAGAGGAAAGGAGGAGGAAGGAGTGGAGAAGAGGAGAGAGGAGGAGAGGAGAGATATGAGGAGGGTCAGAGTGAGGAATGTCAGGTGGCCCTGGAGGCACTGTGGATATGTCATCATAAAACAATCCGTTGGGCTCAGCACCGCAAGGTGTGTGACAGTCCGACAGACAGACACCAGATCTGTTGATAACCCCCCCCCCTCCCTGCTCTCTCTCTCTCTTCCTCTCTCCCATCATCTTCTCTTTCTTTTGTCTTTTAAGAAAGATTTTAAGAACAACGAGCCCTCTCTCTCTCTCTCTCTTGCAAATCTCTGCAAAGTAGTGACGTTTGAACTTTGAATGTTAAGCTTTGTAATGTTTTTTCCTCCTTTTTTTTTTACACCAGTGAATCCTCCTCCTACTGTTCATTCATAACCCAGTCAAGGTCAGTGGGGGTAGCAGTGTCAGTGAGGTTGTGTGGGCCTGCTTGTATGTTCTAAGCACGCATTGCAAACACACCAAGTATTAGTATTACAGTATTACTGTTGTGTTAAGTATTGCGTGTCTCAAATGGGTTGAGTTAACGGAGTTAAATGGAATCATTTGTTCATTGCTTCATGCAATATTGTTGTTGTGGTTGTTGACAGGGCCTGTATTCCCGGCATGCTAGGATTCTACCATTCCTTTGGGCTCCAATGGTGATTTACGCTGATTTTGTAATCCCATGAAAATTGTTACAATACAAAGAAAAAATAAATGTATGACTCTTACAGTACTACATTATACAATATCACCACTTTAATCCTATTTATCAGGGACAGTTATGACATTTAGGCAATTCGATTTAACCACTTTAACCCTGGCATCCCTATTTTGGCCATGTCAAAGGCAAACATTTTCGAAAGGTTTCAAAAATAGCCAGTCTGCAGGCTTGTAGAACCTTTTTAATAGGATTTAGGTTGGTTGTAATAATAATAACTAGACCAGGTCAACCTGGTTGTGCCAGACCCCCTGTCTGTCATCATCATTTATGACATCATGCCTTTTGTAGGCATGTCATCATCATGTCATCATCATATATACCCTTTATATAGAAAACCCGGACAGACCGACATTTGCTTATGTAGGCCTACCCATTTCATGGGTCTGGCAACTAGAAAGATGCAATTGGAAATTGCGAGTGTGGTTGCTGACGGTTGCTAACTATATTCTACAGTAAGCTAACTGTCATGTGAAGCTCGACCAATTGATTCCCACTCCCATTGATTCCCTACTGATTCCCACTCCCATTGATTCCCTACTGATTCCCACTCCCATTGATTCCCTACTGATTCCCACTCCCATTGATTCCCCAGGACTATAATGTGTTGCCCTGTTGGGCAACCAACCACGCTAACTAGTGTGGTTGCCCATTTATTGTCTGGGTAGCCAAAATGTCATGTGAAGCTTGACCAATCCTCAAGCTAGCACCTCTCCCCCATTGAACTCAATGGACTTACTCTATAATGGTGACGTCCCAGAGAATGCTGCTTCCTGATTGGCTAAACGTTGAGCCAGGAATAGATGAAGATGAACAATGCTGCACTAGAACAATAGTGTGTTGCCCTCCAGGCAACCACACTAATAACCAGAAAGGCAATTCTGGGAAATTGCAAGTGTGGTTGCACTGAGGAATCCACTGGGAACTGAATTCTGTCTTATATTATTACTGTTTAATTGCGACCGTAGGGAGCAAGTTTACTATGAGAACCGTCACATGTATGTATACGTGTAACGCCTGACACTGTGATTCCCCTGACACATCACTGTGACATCACAGGTGACATTGCAGTGATGTCAGATACTCAGAGCAGGGATCTCCATATATGGGCATAAAAGAGATTCTGTTAGGGATCTCCATATATGGGCATAACAGGGATTAGTGATGTCAGATACTCAGAGCAGGGATCTCCATATATGGGCATAAAAGGGATTGTATCCCAGATGATGCCCTGTTAGGAGAAACACAATAACATAATCCATATGGCCAAAACAGATGGCGCGACCTCTCCCTTAGGTGTCTTACTGGTACATTGTGATGGCATGTGACAACAGTGTGTGAAGCATGACCAAAAAAACGTTTCTGTTGTGCAAAGCATGTTCACTTTTCTGGCAAAAAAAACCTCAGACCTAGAACAATAGTGTGTTGCCTATAAACCACACTAATAACTGGTAAGACGCCTCATGGCGACATGCCATCTGGCCAGTGATGTATATCGGACCAGTTACCCATATATGGAGATCCATGTACTGTATATAGTACATCCCTTTTATGCCCATACATGGAGAATTGGAGATCCCTGTCTGAACCAGCCGCACAGATATGTGCTGTCTTCCTCCATAATATGGTAATAATAAGAGGTCCCTAGGACAGAATCATTGGAAATGGGGGTCCATGAATCAAATGACTCAATATGGGGGACTGCGATAAAAACGCTAAAAATACGCTAAAATAAAAATAATGTTTCGAAAATATTGTATAAAAGATTAAGCTTCATATTTTCATATTTGTATTTCTATTCAAAAATGACCACAAAAAGCGTAAAATAATGATAAAATAATCATTTTGGCCATTGTCAGGCTGACTTTGTTTACATCCCTTATCAATCCATATAAAAGAATAGAAGAGGGATATAAACAAAGTTTTTCAAGAAAAAGTTGACTATAGTTGCTTTAAGTACTACGTTACCCACTCCCCTGGCGAATACATGTACATATGTAACTAAAATGAAAGATTTTATGGCATCGTGGCTTAGATGTGCATGTGTGGAACTACACTGCAGTTCTAGGACTGAGCCCTTCCTTGTCTCCCCATTCTGTTTCTCTCCCTCTATTCCTGCCTACACTAAAAAAATATGCTTTTTGAAATCAATTAATGCAAATGATTAATCATCTGTATTTTAGATACATCTGTACATGTATTCGCCAGGGAAGTGGGGAACTTAGTACTTAAACCCTATACTTAGTTGATCCCAAGGACTCTATACTAGGCCCCCTCCTGTTTTTTCTCTATATCCTCGCCAGAAATAACCAGAAATAATAATCTATACAAGTTCACAGTGCTATTTTCGCTGAATGTTGGCCTCAGAATACGGACGCTATAGGGATCAAGTTGGTAAAAACTAATGGTACTGGAGAGGAGAGTGACATCAGTCTTGGTAAAAGAAATGTAAAAAATAAATAAGTTCCTTTGGAAGGGATAGATTCTATAGGGAAGATTTATGTGCTCATCCTCTCCCCTTGTTAAATTCCCAGTTTGACACCATCACTTAAGTTGTCCCACAGGGCAACGTTATCTGATATGGTTATAGTCTGTAAAAGCTGAGTGTACACTGCCTGTTTCTATGGAATCACATCAAACACCTTCAAGTATTTGGTCTACTCAGCCTGGCTGGCTCGCTGGCAGACTGATTGTCTGTCTTACTGGCTGACTGGCTGATTTACTAACCGACTGGCAGTCTGAACGTCTGTCTACACGTGAACGTCTACATGACGAGAATTATCACTCAAATAATCGCTGACTGGCTGGCTGACTGAGGGTACGCACACACCGAACAGGTCATTTGAAACATCCATTCATTTTCAATGGGCCCATGGCGAGAGCGGCACAATGAGGCTTCCTTCAATTTTCCGTATCTGCCGGACAGATCTAATTTGAATAAGGTTCACCTCAAACAACTTCATTCAAATCTGGTCCGACCATCGGATCCGTCCGGCCAGTGAAAGCAGCCCTCCTGTGCCGCAGGTGTGTGACTATGGGAAATGAAACAGGGAAATGATCGAAACAGCAACGCCCCCAGAGATACGCCTCCTCGCCAGAGCCCGTGCCGTACAGAAAAGCGGTCCATGCGTCTAGACACAAAATCGACTGATTTGGTGTGCGCGCGGCTTGACTGACTGACTGACTTGCTTGCTGACTGACTGACTGACTGACTGACTCACTCACTCAGTTCTTATTTTACACGTTCTTTTGATTACGTGCACAGCACACTATCGCACATGCACACGTGCGTACACACACACACACACGCACGCACGCACGCACGCACACACACACACACACACACACACACACATCATGTCAGACTAACAGTGCAGCTGGGGTAAAGCCACACCTGTAGGTCACTCCCCAGTCTGCCAGGACAATGATGCTCTCTGTTGAAAGCTGCTGGTCATACCATCATACATATCTCTCTCTCTCTCTCTCTCTCTCTCTCTCTCTCCCCCTGCCTCTCCATTCTCTCCCTCTGATACACTCTGAATACTTATCATCTAGACACATTGTCATTGAGAGGAGAAAGAGAGAGAGAGAGAGTGCGACGGAGGGAGAGGGGAGATGAAACACTGCTAGATACTGTCCTTTCAGAGCCTCTGCTGATTAGAGACTTCTAATCACTTGGCCTGGGAGCAGAGAGGAGAGAGCACAGCGCCTCACTGGAGTGAGGAATGCCTTTGCTCTCGTATACAACTTGTCACCACGGCACTCAGGAGGGCCATCTTCACTGTGTGTGTGTGTGTGTGTGTGTGTGTGTGTGTGTGTGTGTGTGTGTGTGTGTGTGTGTGTGTGTGCGCAGACTTGGCTGGCAGCCTGCTTGGAGTGTGCCACAGGTGTACTGATCTCTGCCTCTGTAGAGTGTGTGTGTGTGTGTGTGTGTGTGTGTGTGTGTGTGTGTGTGTGTGTGTGTGTGTGTGTGTGTGTGTGTGTGTGTGTGTGTGTGTGTGTGTGTGTGTGTGTGTGTGTGTGTGTGTCAATTCAAGCTCACCTGCCATGAATGGCTCACGGTTAATCTGTTTAATCTCCTACGCTCGCTTTCATGCATATAATATGAGTGAATGTGTTCTCGCACTCACAGGCACGTGCACAAGCACAAATGCGTGCGCTTGTGTGTGTGCATGCACGCACGCACACACCGCACACACCGCAGTCAGGATTGCCATCGTTACCAGCAGAACAACACTTGGATATAACAGATCTTATCCGGTCAGCTTCACTAGAAAAGCATGCAAAGTTACATTTCTAATCTTTCTCCATGCTGACTCCCCTGCCTCCCCCGTTCCATTATTCCTTCTTTGTGTCATTCCAGCCATGTTGTTTCCGTTGTGTTTAAGTATGTTTATGAGTGTTTTGCAACAGTTTGTACGTTTGGACAAAGCGTCATGTATACAGTTTAAAAAAGTGTTGCTTTTGGAGTTGTGATATTTAGTGAGGCATACAGTAGGTGGTAATGAGCAAGTGGCAGCAACATATTTATTCTCCATATTCTGCTTATTTTTTGTTATTTTCTAAAAAAAGAAAATAATAATAATCCCCAAAATAACAGCTTAAGCTCAGCATTGTGAGCTACTGTAGTATTTTAGCTTTTTTTTCTTTTTACATTTTGATATGATTGAAAAGGTCTTTATGACCGGTTGAAAGTGGTTACATCTAAATAACAATTAATAAGATAATATGAAGGAACTCTGGTTCTCTTCTCCATTTCCTGAACCGTAACGGTTTTGGACATATATATGTAGAAGGTTTCTCCACGACATACATGTAGCCTCTATACCAAGGGTCTTCAACAGGGGGTCCTCAGAGTTAAAGCAGGGGGTCCTCCAAATCTTTGTGTGATAGAAACTTGTTTTCTTCTTTTTTATATTAACACTTGAACCCTAGTGTCCCTAGCTATGTTCGGCAAAGAGGTTTGGTGTAGAGGGGGAAAGTACAGAGTGAAAGGTCAAGTTTATTAAGTATTGACGGTTCAAGTGGTTAAATATCTGAAAACACAAATTGACATGATTCCAAAATACACTAATGATTGTGCTGTCAAACAATGAAACTATATGGAATCTATGATAAGGTTGTGGGGGTCCCTGCTTCATCTATCTCTCAACTAAGGGGTCCTTGGCCTGAAAACGTTGAAGACCCCTGCTCTATACATACCGTATAGCCAAAACTGGTCAACTCCAGCCCCACAAACAGAGAACAGAGTGAATAGAGAAGGGCAGGGCGATAGAGAGAGAGAGATATAAGAATTGAAAAAAGGAGGGAAGAGTAGAGGCACAGGAGGAAAGAAGGGGAAAAGGAGAGTCGGGCGGCGGGGGGGGGGGGGGGGGGGGGGTGAGACAGTCTAATCAAGACCAGAGAGATGGGAACAGATAAAGATTAAATAACAATGTGGTTTTGGCACCAGCCAGGGGACTGAATTAAAAGTTTGTCTGTGTGTGTGTGTGTGTGTGTGTGTGTGTGTGTGTGTGTGTGTGTGTGTGTGTGTGTGTGTGTGTGTGTGTGTGTGTGTGTGTGTGTGTGTGCAGGGGTGTCACCAAATTCTGGGCCCTGGGTACGAGGATTCACTTCCAAATATTTTGTGCTTTAACTATTGAAAAATAGCAGATATACAAGCTCACACTGCGAGCTTGTAGATCTGCTATTTTTGGAGTCTTTGAATATTTCAAATCCTTCTGAGGTTTTTTGAAAAACCTATGTTTCTATGTCAGTGGTGCTCAAACCTTTTCATGTTGAAGGACCCCCAGAATTATATGTATTTGGTCACGGACCCCCATCTCAAAATATTTAGTTCCAGGGACCAGATCTACAAGCTCTACAAGCTCGCATGTATATCTGCTATTTTTCAATAGCTAAAGTCTATAAAATAAGTAAGGCTCCTCCACCTTGGGCCCTAGTAACTCAGTCCCACTTCCCCCCCCTTGTGACGCCCCTGTGTATGTGTGTGTGTGGTGTGGTGTGGTGTCGTGCCTTGTGGTGTCGCGTGACACAGACCGCAAAAATAACCACACCTGCGCATATTAATTATTATTTGTTTACGTGCAAGAGAGACTGTGTGTGTGTGTGTGTTTGTTGGTTTATGGATGTGTACTGTATGTATGTATGTACAGTGTATGTGGTTATGTGAAGCAGCAGTCATTGTATTCCATGTTGAGTCCACAGCTCTGTGCCAGTGCACTGCACTGCATGCGATCCAGAGAACACCACACTTACTGTAACAGTATGTTCTTTATGTTTCCTCTCCTCTCCATATAATTGTTCCTATTTGTAAGTAGTTTGTCTTGCTTTCCTCCGAATCCCCTCTTTGATCTTTATATTTATGTATCCTGTTTTCCTCATTTTCTCTCTCTCCATCTCCCCTAATTGAAGTCAAACAGTATGTTTCACTTCAATTGGACGTGGGGGAAGGGGGTGGGTGGGCTGTACGGTACCACAGCCAACGAGCCCCAACCCCCCTCCCCCCCCTTCCGACCCCGTAAACCCCCGGGGACTTTTCACAAACAAAAGAGAGATCCCACAATTTCTTTTTTCGTTTCTAAGAAACACTCATCATAATACAGAAAGATCTGACTATAACAAATCATTGTAAATTGCAGCGGAAAAAGTATTGCCGTATTGTTTGAATTGATTTATTCAGATTTGCTCAAAAAAGACCAAAACAGCACATAAACAAAGTCAGACGTGTAGTACAGTATGTAGTCCTCTCGTCGGTAGCGCTGTCGCCTCACAGCTAGAAGGTCCTGGGTTCGATTCCCGCCGGGGGGCGCTGTGGGCGTGTTCTTTGCTCTGTGTCATCATGCCCACACTCTATAGGTGGGGTTGGCAAAAGGGCCTTTCTGTGTGGCGTTTGCATGTTCTCCCTGTGTCTCCTAGGGTAGATACCCTCACAAAAACATGCAGTAATCCTGGTCTCTATACTGCCTCCCCCTGGCCAGCCGGGGTGCCTGATGGAGGGGAATGGAACTGTTTGGAATAATGTGTTCCTTCCACCCGGGGAAGCTCCACCCTGTCAGGTGATAAGAAGCGGCTTGCTCACTCCTCATGCACTGAAGGAAGCATGAGCTCAGTTCGGGGCCGTCCCCAGGTTGGCAGAAGGAAAGCAGAGCCCAGGATTACAGCTTAGGCAATTGGCACCGGGTGATAAATGGGTTACAAAATCGTGGGATAAAAATCTAAGAAATAAGAGGCACCCTCTTCAATAATAAATGACTATGGCTGTACTGTGCCCGAGTCCAACACTGTGGATCCACTCCCTCCACCGAGCTGACTGGTTCTGGTCTGGAATCATGACATGAAACAGCGGCTTCTCTGTTGAAGAAGTGATTATCCAATCAGCACCTTGGGTGGGACTAATGCTCTTGTCAAACAATGTCAAGCTGCGCGCTGGAACCAAGGATAACAAGACAGAGCTATCAAGTCTGTTCTAAATCGAGTAAAAGCACCAATTATACGTTGAAATCTGAACAGCACTCTGCTTTGAAAGTATTTATTCCAAGGGGAGATAGTTTTGTGTCGGCAACTCGGCATGGCTACGCATCAGTGTCTACTTATAATGACGTGGTATAATGAGGCGGTCTCTAGTGATTGGTTCGGGGCCCTCCCACGCGGAAATTGATTAGAGTGGAGGTAATGTCAGAGTGAACATGGAAATAATATTGAGAAGTGACAGTTCTGTTTTATATCAGGCAAACAAGTTTGTGTATGCGACGTGGCGGTCGCTTATCTCCCAATTAGGGAGTCTTACTGGTATCAGGCAAACAATACTGTACCTATCTTAGCTAAACAGGATGCACAACATTGACATTTTGTCTGAACCGGCTGTCTGTCTGTCCATCTGTCAGTCACGTCACACTTTTGCCCTACTCTTATCTCCGGCACCGTTGCCCCTATCCATGCCAAACTTTGCACACACACACTCCTTGGATGGCAACTCACAACCTCCACCCCTCATTTCTCACATGGCCCTCTTCTAGCGCCACCATCAGGCTGATTTTTGCTAAACACATTTTTGGACACTACAGCTTTTGGCCTAAAATCACGCAAAGCGGTACACAGTATCTCTAAAGTCATGTCATCAACATGGATCTGTCCCATTTTCCATATTCCCTCCTGATTGGCTACCATTGCCTTCTAAAGTTTGTGTATGCGACCTGACGGTCGCTTATCTCCCAATTAGGGAGTCTTAGTGGTATCTAATTATTTTCCATTGACCAATATTGAACAACTCCTGTCGTTACGGCACAATAAGCCGGCCTCACAGTGAAATGCCAAGACGTCTAACTTGATAATCCATGCATGGTAAAATACAATTTTTCAGCGCATCACATATTACACTACCAATATTATTTTTCTGTGACATTTATAAAGATTGCAACTTTCTCTTCCACATAGCCCTATTGACTCACACACAGACTGCAGAAGAGAGAGAGAGAGAGAGAGAGAGAGACCATTCAGTTAAAGCTCACATCTGAATAAGGCCAAGATACATTTATAAACGTGACAACATACCCCGCGCACCTACTGTATGTCACACAGTCCACGTGCACGCAGATAGTTTAGTTGTGGCTTATTCCAAAGGTTATGCAACCACTGTTCGTACAGTGGCAAGTTTACATTAATTAGTCAACTACAGGTGACCACATGCACACATCAGACACAGACAGAGAGAGTGAGACATGGAGAGAAAGGGAGAAAAACACAGTTTGACACTACTGCCGTGCCTTTCTGCCAGGGATTTGCAGTCGACTGAGGGTGCAATTGTAGGCTCAGAAGGTAGGGCTTTGAAAGGGAAGGTTACTGATTCAATTCCCAGCTTCTTGTCGAAGTGTCCTTGAGCAAGACGATGAACCCCTAACTGCTCCAGATCAGTGGTTCTCAACCTTTTCAGGCCACAACCCCCAAAATAATCATATTTTAACTGAGAGTTTAGGTGTTAATTTTGTATAACACGGTTCTAGTGTGAAAATAGCAGATCTCCATGTAGATCGGCTATTTTCAAAATGTCTGCAATTCTTTTTCTGTCATTTTAGAGGTATTAAAAAGCCCCTAAATTGGTACTTTAGAAATGTGCAGATACCCTCTATACACTTAAACTTTATGTTAGTTTGTTTACTGCTGAGTGAGAAAACAATGTTGCACATTATCATGTCAATCACCTGGGGACCCCCAAAATAATTTGGGGAACCCCCTGGGGGTCCCGAACCACAGGTTGAGAACCACTGCTCCAGATGAGCAGGTTGGTGCGATGCAGGGTGTCCTGTGAATGTGCTTGTGAATGAGTAAATGTGAAGAAAGAAAAAAACAACATTTTATAGCGCTACCTGTGTGCAATCCATTTACCATTTACTTAAACTGCGATCCTGGGTGCAGACCTGATTTATTAGGCCTACTGGATACTACACTCATACAGTATGATCTCATATCTTATGAGATATGAATGCTCATCTTTACCTCCACATTATGGAAGTGTGGAGGAGTGTTTTATATGGGGAATGTTGGATCTTCGGGTGGCTTATTAAGTTTCGTATTATCATGTAATTCCATATTAGAGTGTGTGTGTGTGTGTGTGTGTGTGTGTGTGTGTGTGTGTGTGTGTTTGTGTGTGTGTGTGTGTGTGTGTGTGTGTGTGTGTGTGTGTGTGTGTGTGTGTGTGCGTGCGTGTGTGCGTGTGCGTGCGTGAGAGAGAGAGAGAGAGAGTGACACTGCTAAAAGGATCAAACATAACAATACATGTGTGCATATGCGTACTGCTGTGTGTTTTATATCAAAGACGTGCATCACTGTGAGTTAATTATTGTTTGTTTAAAGGCGGGAGTATGTTTTATTTTATTTGTGTTTGCACTTTGCAGTAATCCGACTGGGTTTAAAAAAAAGTACAATACAAAAGTAGTATAAAGTAGGCTATGATACGATGTAATTATACAAAACCCAAAGTAATGACTACACTAATTACAAAAATTGCCTTGTAATGTGTAGACTATTCAGTCTGGCTGCATTTCAAAGTAATCTGGCCCAACCCTGAATATCAAGGAGGCCTTAGTGATTCCAGTATAGCTGCCTTGCAGGAACGTGCACACATAGACATCAAAGGGGGCTTGAGGCCCAGCCCTTTTACCCGTCTGTAAAAAGTGCCCTCTCCAGACCATGTATGCTGTTTTCACCATGCCATACATGAAGGCAGCATTCAAGAGAATTGCTTTGTCCAAACTCTCCTGAACTTGAATTCAGCATCTTATGTTGAAAGAATTGCCCTCTCTGTGTAGAAATACATGCCATACGCCACATCTCCAGTATTCCCTTGATTATGCTTAGCTTAGTGTAGCATCAATACCGAAAATAGACAACCTCCAAGCTCTGCGACGTGTTCTGAGCCTCTCTAACATTCTCTGCACGCAGTGGCGTCAGTTAAAAAAAAGCTAAGGTATGGCAACATGACTGGTGTCTTGCACGCGCGCCCTCACATGTGTGCAAGACACCAGTCATGTTGCCATACCTTAGCAACAGGCACAGTGAAAAGTACATTTTTCTTTTTCTTTTTTTCTTTTTTTTTAACAATATTTTTATTTTGTTTTTCATTTTTTCAAAAAAAACATACAAAACAACATACACAGGACAACAACAGACTACCTACAGACAAAACAAGCAAAACAAAAGAAAGTACAACAACATACAAAAAGAACAACCCAAAAAAAAAAACCTGACACTAACACGACACACAAGAGCATTAAACAACAATGATACAAAGAGCACATATACCATCCGAAAAGTACATTTTATTATTTCCCCCTATAGCCAAGGTATGGCAGCTGCCATAGCTTGCCATACCCAATTCTCCCTTTTGCAAATCCCGCCCCATTCTGCCCTGTTACTATGATGGGACATTTGACCCTGGGCAGATTGTTTTTATAGTGGCAGTGAATGGGATTTTTTTATTTTTTTATAGCCTCATTACAGCTATATAAAGTACCAAAGGAAAAACATCTAGGTGATATTAATAAAAAGGGAAGACAAAGGTACAGTAGTTACATTGCAAAACAGGGGGTTTACCCGAAAGTATATGTTTTAATTTGTTTAATCCCAGTGGGACAGAATCCTCTTTGCAGATTCTTTTATAGTGGTAGTGGATGGGTTTTTTTTTCTTCATAGCCTCATTACAGCTATATAAAGTACCAAAAAAAACACATCTACGTGATATTAATAAAAAGGGAAGAAAAAGGTACAGTAATTACATAGCAAAACAGTAGTTTTCCCCCGAAAATAAATGTTTTAATTAGTTTAATCCTCTGGATCAGAGATAGAATAGAAATAGAAAGAGAAGCGCATTGCATCTTGGGTAGGAAGAGGACAGAACTATAATGTTTCTCCTCACATAATAGGCTGGCTTTTCGTAATTCTGCCCATTTAAAATATATGTACCCAATCGTGACTCTTAGACCATTGATAAGGTCCATGTGAACTAGTTTGTTGAAGCTTATTCATTACAATGATCAAAACGCTATGGTCGCGAGCGGCCTGGCCGTGCTCCGCAGTGCGGACAGCCGGTGAAAGACGGCTGCCACTTTCTCCGACTGCAGAACTCCACCCCCGCTTGCAAAAAGTGAATGTATGTTTCTGGTTGGCCAGTCAGGGAGTCTCAGGGACCAATCAGAAGGCTGACTAACGGTGAATTGACGCCTCTGTCTGCACGTCCATGCTGCCTTGCATAACATAACAGCAAGTGTCTCCTCCGCCTGGCGCAGTTTCAATAGTTTTCATCTGGCACTTGAGGTCAAGTTCAAGGTTAGGCCTAGAATTATTTAATGCTTTAAGTATTGAAAAATAGCAGATATACAAGCTCACAGCATGGTACCGAGTGCTGTGCTGCAAGCTTGTAGATCTGCTATTTTAAATTGTGTGTTTTTTTATTTTTGCAAGTCTTTGAATATATCTTTTTAAAAGCAAACATTTGTAACTCAAATATTAGCTTCTGGGGGGTCCCTGGAACAACATGTTTTGAGATGGGGGTCTGCGGCCAAATACATGTAATTTTGGGGGTCCTTGACATGAAAAGGTTTGAGAACCACTGATTTAGAAGACATTTATAGGATCGGGTCAAAAATATTCAAAGACTGGCACAAATGTTGTATCTTAAAGGGATAGTTCACCCCCCAAAATTAATCGATTACTCACCCCATGTAGAGTTTTCATTCATGGATTTAAAAAAATATATTATTATTATTATAATGATTTTGTTTTTTGTCGCATTCCTAAGCCAATACTTTGAGGAGACTCTTTGTGTCTCCATAGGGATTAAAGCATGCAGGCTCTTATGTCTCCATAGGGAACCACTGTTGGTCATCAAATTAGGAACGCAACAAAAACAAACAAATGCATGAATTCAAGTCTCTGTGGCATGAGTAATTGTACTTTCAATTGGATTAATTTAATTAAGAAAAAAAGAAGGCACACATCAGATTCAGAATCAGTCTTAGGTGACTGACAGCGTGCTACTGATACTGTAAATGACTGTAGCTACGTAAGGTCCCTGCCGAGAGTTCATGGCCACCTCCTCTGTGACGGTTCAATGGTGTTCTTAAACACACTTTTTTTTTATCTACACTCCCTCTGCCAACCTGGCGAGACAATGGACTGACCTCATGCTTCCTTCTATGCATGAGGAGTTCAAGCCGCTTCTTTTCACCTAACAGGGGAGAGATTTCCCTGCTGGACATAGCGTGTGGAAGTAACATGTTATTCCAACCAGTTCCTTTCCCCTCCATCAGGCGCCCCGGCTGGCCAGAGCGAGGCAGTATAGAGACTAGGATTACTGCATGTTTTTGTGAGGGTACCTACCCTAGGAGACACTGGGAGAACATGCAAACTCCACACTATGTCCACCTCCCCTAAAGGAATTCATAAAAAGGAAGCCTGATAGAGGACTCAATACTAGAGCAATCACTAGAGGGGATTGCGAAGTACCGTACCGGGTAACCGCTTTTGGAAAAAACACCCTTTCAGTGCAGGGATGTTCAATCTGGAATGACCTACCTCTAACAATAAGAGACTGTTTGTCATTTCCATCCTTCAAGTTCAATCTAAAAAAATGGTTAGTTGACAATCAAACCTGTGACCATGTATAGTTCTAAGAGTACAGCTCATGCCATGTACGTATATTTTTAACTATCCTTTTTTAATGTAGGGTACTGTTAGTAATGTGTTGTTTTTTTTTTTTTTTTCTTGGTTCAGGAAAAATAGTATTTGTATGTATGTTCTTAGGCGCCCTCTCCTAATGTAGGGTTACTGTTTGTTGGTATGTATTGTTTTGTCTTCATGTGGGGACTACGGATGAAATTTAGCATTCTTGCTAATTCCGGCTTATTTACATTGCATTCATGTAGTGTTCATTAATATGCATTGTCCCGTCTAAATAAACAAATAAAGTAAAGTAAGTACACAGAAAGGCCCTTTCGCCAACCCCACTTAGACAACCCTAAACACTCTTCTGACACGTTCTTGGTGGGAGTTGTTGCCCATGTGGAGGATGGTACAAAGCGCTGTTACATCCGGAACACGATGCTTCCCTACTGTAGGTAACACAAGCAATTTGTCCACCAATGCATCATTGTGGTGTGCACCTAATTAACAATTTGACTGCTAATGACGTGTCTTAACATACGAAAATCCAACGCCCACACCGCCCATACCTTAAGAGCAGCAATTTAACATTGGTCTATGCATATCATTCATGCTGCTCTGAGAGCAGCATTGACAAAATGCCCCCAGAGCAGCAATTTAACATTTGTCTTTTGGCTTATGTTGTGTTTTCAAAGGTCAATGAAAACACTGAATTGTTGGCAAGGGCAGAGTAGACAACGTTTTGCCTCTGGCAGTTAATGCAACATCATATTGACGTCGCAAGACATATCTAACTATTAATTTAGTGAATGTCTGTCAGTCTGACTGTCTGCATGCTGATATCACTGATACTATACAGTTTTGCCTCCATTGTTACTGTCTGTCTGCATGCTGACATCACATTATAGTACTGACATCACAGGCTGGCCTGGACACGGAACAACCATGTATGGGCATAAAGATCTGCCCAACAGGCACTCCAACATTACTTCTGAGACTCCTACATTCAATCCCTCAGATACTGTGCACAGTGCACACCCCTGTGCACATATCCCCGGGCACAGAAGTTAGGAATAATTTTGATATGTTGCCGATGCTGATGCCGTTGTAAAGCTCTTTGTAAAACTGCAATCCGCCCCTTATATGACCTACCCAGGATTCGAACCATGGCGAGGGACCAAACATTCACCGCTCATAGCAGGCAATCCCCGCTTGTCCAGAGGGCCAAGGGAGATATTGTGCTTATTGTGCAGTACTAGTTGTCAACCACCTAACACCGGGTTCTAGATCCCTCAAAGGAAGGAGTAGGGAGACCACCTCTACCCACTGCAGATACCGAGTTATATTGTAACCAGTAAGACTCCCTAATCGGGAGATAAGCGACCGTTGGTCGCTTATCTCCACAAATAGGCCAAAAGTTTGTTTTACCAATTATCAAGACATACGGGCAGTTGACAGTTTGCCATGGTTACTCATTGAAGTTGAATCTCCATATATGGAGATAACCTACGCATCACACTAAGTCTGACCTCACCAGCCCATATTTGGGCATGAGCAACTTATGTCTCCATATATGGAGATATGATGACATCACACAGTCCTCAGCCGATGATGTGGCGTGATGTCATACAATACACAAACGAGCCCTACAGTATAAAGGGGCAATTCTTGCCAGGAAAGAAGCATTTCTTTGACTCAGACCTTATCGCCAGGGTTGGCTTATAGCAGCTGTCGGTAGGACCATATATGGATTCTGTTAGTGTGGATCTCCTAACAGGGCATCATCTGTAGGGGTGGATATTGGCAAGAATCTCACGATGCAATACGTATCACGATACTTGGGTCACGATGCAATAGTATCACGATAAATTGCAAATCTTTGCGATACGATACTATTGCGATACTATTGCGATATATCAGCTTTAAAAGCTGAAGGCGCTGCTCTAATGTTGTTGTCTTCGTTGTTCGCAGCCATTTTCTCAAGAGACCTCACCCACTGAACCGTGGGAAGGGGAAGTAGCTACTATAGTACAGCGACATCTAGAGGCAGCGGAGTGTCAGGACCTGACTTCTACCATTGGTTCATATGCATGGGAACATTTTTTATTTTTATAAGTATCGCGATACTACTGCCTGAAGTATCGATACAGTATTGGCAGATAAACTATTGCGATGTATTGCGATATCGATTATATTTCCCACCCCTAATCATCTGGGATACCATCCCTTTTATGCCCATATATGGAGATCCCTAACAGAATCCCTTTCATGCCCATATATGGAGATCCCTAACAGAATCCCTTTTATGCCCATATATGGAGATCCCTAACAGCATCCCTTTTATGCCCATATATGGAGATCACTAACAGCTAACAGAATCCCTTTTATGCCCATATATGGAGATCCCTAACAGAATCCCTTTTATGCCCATATATGGAGATCGCTAACAGAATCCCTTTTATGCCCATATATGGAGATCCCTAACAGAATCCCTTTCATGCCCATATATGGAGATCCCTAACAGAATCCCTTTTATGCCCATATATGGAGATCCCTAACAGAATCCCTTTTATGCCCATATATGGAGATCCCTAACAGAATCCCTTGTATGCCCATATATGGAGATCCCTAACAGAATCCCTTTTATGCCCATATATGGAGATCCCTAACAGAATCCCTTTTATGCCCATATATTATGGAGAAATCCCTGCTCTGAGTATCTGACATCAGTGTGATGTCACCTGTTTATGCCCATATATGGAGATCCCTGCTCTGCGTATCTGGTTGCTATGGTAAACAGTTGGTTGCTAGGGTAAAAAAACATGGTTGCTATGGTAAACAGTTGGTTGCTAGGGTAAACAGTTGGTTGCTAGGGTAAAACCATGGTTGCTAAGGTGGTTGCTAACGTACACTAACAAACCAGCAACAACAGACTGTTGCCACAGCAACGTACACAAAGGTTTGTGTACACATGTGGTGTGATGTCATACTGATGCGGAGATATGAGCAGGGCAAAGGTGTGATGTGTGACCGACGGACGGACGGACGGACGGACGGACGGACGGACGGACGGACGGCCGGTGGAGGTTTTCATAGTAAACTGCTCCCTGACGGTCGCAATAACATACTCTACCATGCAAATTGGTTAAAATAACGTTTTAGTCAATAAAATAAATTCCAGATTCCAGCTTTAACTCGTTATTGATGACATGATGACCAATATATTGTGCATCCCTATAACTGTAACACATTACAACCACATAACGTCTTTATTCTCTCTGTCCCCACTATCAGATGGATCAGATGAAAAATTCAAACACTTTGTTCTGATGGTCATTAAAGGCCACAAATTCCTGCCAGATTACCTTTCTGTGTAACTGATCGAGTTTGTCTTGGTTGCACATGGCAGACAGCAGTGTTGTTCGTGCCATTGTGGATCATAGCCATGTTTTCAGTGTTGGAAACTGGAACCACCATCTAGGGATGGGACGATATGAAAACTTCATATCACGATTATTGTGACCAAAGAAATAGCGATTTACGATATTATCGCGATAATCAAAATGTCCCCAACACCCATTATCCTGGGGCGGAACGTTTGCCAAAAAATAGCAGATGTACAAGCTCATAACGCGTCCCAACGCGACGTGTTGTGAGCTTGTAGACCGGCTATTTTTTGGCAAAGAGATTGGGTAGAGAGTAAAAAAAAGACTGTATCAAGTACGTATATTATAAGTACATTTTACCAATAAAGGGTTTAAATGGTACCGGTTATGCAGCTCAGCAAATTAAAAGGTGAATTGATCCCAGTGCATGATGGAGGACGATTTAACGATGAATGTAATCTCCACGATACGATCATTGTGAGTGTTTTTTATCACGATAAACGATAATATTGCATATCGTCCCATCCCTACCACTAGCATGAACCCAATGAGAACTTCCACTCGAGGAAATAATCCTCACACTTCTTCCTGCCTTTATGTCGGTGCTTCTCAAACATTTTTCATGTCAAGGACCCCCAAATTGATATACATTAGGTGACAGACCTCTACGAAAATGTTTTGTGCCAGAGAACTCCAAAAGAGAGGATTTGTGCTCACGATTTTCACAGCTATAGTATTTTTCAAAATACTATACTATAGCTGATCTACGTGCTCAAAATGCTTCACAGCATGTTGTGAGCTTGTAGATCGGCTATTTTTGAATAGCCAAAGTATAAAATAGGATTAACATGGGTTCCCCCCAAGGACCCCTGTGGGTACCCGGACCCCAGTTTGAGAACCACTGCTTTAGATCTCCTGGTTGTGACCTGGACTAGCATGCAGTTGGCTATAGCGGCCAGGGTATGCGCATGCATAAAATGAATGGCAAATCGAGTGGCAAAGTGAGTTTAATGTAGTTTAACGTGGTTTAATGCAATCAGATAGGACTTTTCTGTTTGGATGTATGGGCTGTTAAGGCCAGAAAGTAGTTTTTTGCCACTCAGTAGGTGTTCCCGCATAACTTCTGGATATGATGATGATGTCTCGCGCATATCCTCTGTTCATTCTGATTTGTTAATCTGATTAGTTTGACTTCTTTTGCAGTTTTACATTGGGGATGCATGTCTTCCCTAAATCTATGCCGTTGTACCTATCCACCCCCTCTCTCTCTCTGTGTCTCTCTCTCTCTCTCTCTCTCTCTCTCTCTCTCTCTCTCATGCCTCCCTCTTACTCTGGCGTCCCAGACGAGCGCTTGTCGTGACTGTTTTCATCTCTAGCATACTTGAGGGATTAAGGACGGATGAAATTCGCTCGTTTCGTGGGTGGAGCAAAAAAAGAAAAGAAGAAAAAAGACAGACAGAGCCAGGGCAGCGCAGTGCTGTATCTGTGGCATTCATGTGACTTCTAATGAAACCGGAGGTCGTGCTGGGCTTTTACACTTTTAATCTCTCTTGGACCTGCACCCTTAGGTCCTCCTACACAGTAAAACCCTGAGGTTTATATTGTATGGTGCAGTTTTTGAAGGAGAAAAAAAAGAAACTGGAAAGCTGTCTAGATGTGTCCAAATAAGGGTGAAATTGTGAAAAACAATCTGCTACTCACAGGGGTTAAATATTTCAGTCTTGAGGATTCCATAGGGGCTATTTCTGAGATCAGTGCAGATCCGCAAAGAAATTAAAAAAATAAGGGGGAGGTGTAGTGATGGCCCCAGCGTGAATGACAAAGTCGTCAAAATGCTTGTCAAGTGATCTCCAAACTAAAAAGCAGTCAAGATAGGAGTATTTGAACTGGCCAGACTAGCAATAGAATACAGAACAGAACAGAACTTCAGAAGATACTTCTATAAAATGATTGGATTGAAGCATGGATTGGCACACACACATTCAGTGAAGGCAGTTCAGAACTTCAGGGAAACACCCCAAATATTGGGGTGCCATTTTTCAAAAATCACATATTGGGACATGGTCTGAAATTACATTTCAGTATCTGCCAAAGCAACTGCAATGGTGTTATGACTATGAGCCAAGTGTGCATTTTTAAATAATGATTCATATTTTTGAAATTATTTTCAAAAATACATTTTGTTTCGTGCTGCTTTTAGAAAATTGTAATACCAGTAACATATGTTTGTCTTCATTCTTATATAGACTGCAGTTTGGTAGAAAATCACAGTGTATTTGTCTGTCTCTCTGAGTCCTCTACATCAGTGGTTCCCAAACTTTTCAGGTCGAGACCCAAAGAGAGAGATTAGACATTTGCCTGGGAGCCAAACTAGTGAAAATAGCAGATCTACAAGCACACAACGTGCCGCTTCGCTCGCTTTACAAGCTGGTATGTTCACTACTTCGAGCTTGTATTTTCGCTACTTCTTAATTATTATATCTTTTATGTATGGAATTTCTTAGATTTGTTTGCTTGTTTGTTTGAAAATTGCACAGAATAGGGATGCCACGGTTCAAATAATTAACAAAATAAAAATAGATCGCATAAACATAAAAAAAGGCAATATTGAATCAATACAATATAGATTGCAAAACTTTGGTAAAGCAGTGATAATATTCCCAACAGTCATGTACAGATACAGAATTTGAACTACGTATCTGAGCTGACATCTGGCCTGTTTGACACAGTCCTTCTGCGAACGATTACTATTTGTATAATATTGTGCCGTTATCTCATTCGATCTACCCCTATCTCTCTCTCTCTCTGTCTATTCTGGGACTTTTATCTTCAGGATTAGTTCATGCGAGACAGTGTTTTGGTAAGGCTCTCGATCATATCGCTGGCTTTACAGAGGATCTCGCCTGGTGTTTTGGTTGGAGTCCGTTTAACCACGCTGATCAGCGTGGAGAGTTTTGACTGAGACACTTTGCATGAAATGGCTAAACAAGATCTTTATAGTCCCCCCCCCTCTCTCTCTCTGTGTGTGTGTGTGTGTCTGTGTGTGTGTGCGTGTGTGCATGAGTGAGTGCTTGCGTGCGTGCGTACGTGCTTGCGTGCGTGTGTGTCTGTGTGTGTGTGTGTTTGTGTGTGTGTGTGTGTGTGTGTGTGTGTGTGTGTGTGTGTGTGTGTGTGTGTGTGTGTGTGTGTGTGTGTGTGTGTGTGTGTGTGTGTGTGTGCGAGTGTGGCTGTGATGAATGAGAACTTTAGTGTCAATAATTGGGAAACAGGAAGAATAACTAACCACTGCCTGATTCCTATCTCAATGGTACATGCGTGCATGGTGCATGCATGGTGCGTGCGTGTGTGTGTGTGTGTGTGTGTGTGTGTGTGTGTGTGTGTGTGTGTGTGTGTGTGTGTGTGTGTGTGTGTGTGTGTGTGTGTGTGTGTGTGCGCGCGCGCACGTGCACGCTCTGGAGCGCGTGCATGTATGTGCAGTATGTATGCAGCATGGTACAGTAGGTGTTCACGCAAGTGTGCATGTGTGAACTGTACAGCACCTAGCCAAATGCACCTTACATTGTGCAGTTATTGTACCTTTTTACTGCTATTTATAATGCTATCTGTATTGCTCTTTCTTCGGCTATGTGTCCCGTTGCTGCAGTGTCGAGGTGGCCGATTTACTCTATTACTCTTTTATACTTGTATTTGTATAATGGGATATAACAATGAATTATCTTGAACTTGAATCTTGTGCGAAAGTTTGTGGGTTCATGTACAGATGTAGTGTAACTGTGGCGGTTTGAAGCCGAGCCCATACGATTATCTATTTGCCCTGAGCTTGAGGTGCACCGCTGTGATTCACTTTATATGTCGGGGGGAAACCTTGTATGTCCAAAACTGTTACTTTTCCAAAAATTGACAAAATAAGCTGTATATTCTTGGATCCAGTGTAGTAATTATATAGTCACAAGCTCTTGTTAACACTTTTCATCATTCAATATTCAATATTTATTTAAAAAAACACTGACGCACTTAAAGTGCAACTTTGTTTTTTTACAACAAGGGTTCATATTTTAGATTGTAATTAGAGAAAAGAAAAGTGTTAAAATGTTTTCATTTACTGCTTTCTATTGTTTTAGAGATTTTAGTATTTTGATTTCATTGGGTGGGGGTATGCTTACAAGTGGCTAAATATGTCTTTTTAGATACAATAAGGCGGCAATTTCTTTGTTACTATTTAGACCAGCCCCCATAAGTCACATCTGCCCATGAAAGATTGCAGTGCATCTTGGGAATGGGGTTATTGTTGTGTCTAATAAGTCATATTTAGCCACTTGCTCATGCAAATCAAAATCGTTAAAATCACTAAAATGATTGAAAGAAGTAAATGAAAACATTTTAACACTCATCTTTTCTTTTCTCTAATGACTAAACTAAAATATGAAGCCTTGTTGTAAAAAAAACAATGTTGTCCTTTAACCACTTTCACTTAAAAAATAGCAAGAAATAGCTGAAGTTGAAAGGTGGAGATACAAGGTTTCTGCCCGACAGCAACAATTTGCCGGCGGGGGGAGAGGTCCACAACTCCCCTCTGTGGTTTTATTTGATTTGATTGTCTTCAGTGAGATGGCAACAAGGACGAGAGGGCAGGAGATCACGGGAGAGGCAGAGGGGAAGGTACTGGTGGGTTTTGAACGCAGGCCAACAGGAGTATACAGAGTACATCTATCGCCAAAGTTACATCAGAGCTCATCTATCACCATCATCAGGGAGAATAGAGGAGAGATTACACGTCAGATTTTAACAACACGTTTCTTTTGCTATCCTATCCAATGAGAGAGAGATTTCTTAATTAATTAGGGTTGCTGATGGCAGGATCTTTGACATAATGTACTGTGATGTAATGAAGTTATATCACGGAGGGCTCTTATCCAGAGTTCTTCTGGCCTTTTGTCATCCATCAACATTCATATCATTGCCTCAGATCTATCTAGAAAAATAGAGATAAGCAAATTAGAGAGACGGTACCATTTGACTCTTGGGTCTCAGAGTTGAATCAACCCTCTGCATTTTGCCGTGTTCTTTTGTATTAGTGAGTAAAGCCTGATTTATACTTCGTACACTTGTGTCGCTTAAAGGAGGCGTTCAGACCAAAACATTTCCCCCCTAAATGTGCCTTTTTGCATACATCTTCTCCACAGCTAAAATGGGGCTGTGGGCTTCTCCTAAAAGTGCTTATTTCAGCCACTCCAAATTCCCATTATTTTTTTGTTTTTTTTATGATTCGTGTATTTCTAGTTCCAAGAGACGCACATACAGTACGTGCTGTTAGTCCTTCCACACTAGTAGTGGATGAGAACCGGCAGTGGAGACTTGCTTCCTAAAGCATAGGGGAGATTCTCGCCTTCTCGCGAGAGTTCCGGGCCGGCTAGGCTAGTATGCTTGGAGCCCCGCCACTGGCCGGTCTCAGAAGAGGGGCAACAATGAATGAAATCCACCAAACCATGTAGGAAGATGTATGAAAAAAGGCACATTTAGGGTGGGGGAAATGTTTTGGTCTGAAAGCCTCCTTTAACAACAAGAGCCGATCTATAAGCTCACAACGTGTCACATCACATCATTGGGAGCTCGTAGATAGGCAATTGTTGGCAAGTGACATCGAGTGACACGTCATACAACAGAGTATAAATTGCATACATATTGTACGCCCAATGACACGTTTGCCATCATTGTTTCATGACATTTTGTGGAGAAATAAAGCATATGGTACCTGTGCCACACTATATATTGTATTATTTCCTAACATAAGAACATTGGGATCTAGTCAGAGCAATGGTTCTCAAAGTGGGTCCTGGGACCCTCAGGTGTCCTTGAGGGGGTTCCAAATTGTCCCTTAGAGGTCTGTTACTCTTAGAGTTACTTGAAATTAAAACGTTGGAGAAGTTAGAAGGTGCTGTCTGGGTCTATCTCTATCTCTAAGGAATCTACACATTAATGGAGCAGGGTGGCATACTTGTCGACCAAAGTCGAGGAGTACCGTTATTGACGCGTTATGCTTAACTGTCTGACATTTTGTCTTTTAAAAATGCAAAACATATGTCCAATATAGTTTGACTGTGTCTGACTGGTACTCTGTCTCACTTTATCACCGGATCCAACGCTTTCTCGTCTCTCCCCCTCTCTCTCTCTCTCTCTCTCTCTCTCTCTCTCTCTCTCTCTCTCTCCTCCCTCCTCCTCTCTGTGTGAAAATAAGACCTCAATGAAGCTGCTCTTTTCCTTTCACTTCTCTCTCTCTGTCTCTCTCCCTCCCTCTCTCTCTCGACTTGAGGAACAAAACTTGATACTGTATGCTCAGTTATTTTACGACTCTACACCTCCCATTGTTAAAAAACCACTCTGGACTGTGTGAGCAACTGACAGAGCTGGCTGTCAATCCATGCTCCACACGCACATGCGCACGCACGCACACACACACACACACACACACACACACACGTGCACACACACACACACACACACACACACACACACACACACACACACACACACACACACGTGTGTGCACACACACACACACACACACACACACACACACACACACACACACACACACACACACACACACACGTGTCACACACACACACACACACACACACACACACACACACACACACACACACACACACACACACACACACACATACTTGTCTCACATTCACAGAACACTATTCCATTTTTATCAGTCTCTCTCTCTCTCTCTCTCTCTCTCACACACACACACACACACACACACACACGCACACACACACACACACACGCACACCCATCCATCCTTGATGACAGTGGTTGATAATCAGTGGTTGTCGTGTGGGAGTGTGTGTTGTTAAGTGCCGTACCTGTACCTGCTAATTAAGCGGGATTGCTAGGAACTGGAATTACATCTAGCACATGGCGACTGTCTCCTGTTGCTATACCACACACACACACACACACACACACACACACACACACACACACACACACACACACACACACACACACACACACACACACACACACACCGAACATCCACTTCTGGCTGCTTCTGGTGCTGTTTCCATAGAGACGCTGTCAATACACTGTCAATAACCAGTATAAGGAGGCTGATACGCTGTAAAGTCCAGAGTGTTCCTTTAACTCTGGGAGTGTCCACTCGTATACTGTAGGTACAAATACATACTGGGATTTTACTGTGTGTTTGTGTGCATGCAACGTGTGTGATTTTGTAGTCTATTCGTCTTTTTGGTTTAGTGTATTTATTATACAGTAGCAGGCAAGGCAAGTGTATACAGTATGTCTTGCACACTTCAACAACTAGGCAATTGCTTTATAGACAATGCTTTATAGACCAACAGTAGTATTCTTGGTCTTTCTTTGACATTACAGGGAGCCTGTGTAAGGATTTAAGAACTGCGTACAAAACAATTGAACAGCTTCTCAAATCAGGCAACAGATATCATAGCTCATGTCATGGGATGATTTGCACTCCACTCCTCGTAATCTTCAAGACAAGTTGAATTATTAGAATGGATTACAGGAAATCCATAATGGTAATCCAGGCCGCCGGCTATTATCATGTGTTTAAGTTGCACAGTGATAGCAGAACTTGGGCAGGACGATCAGGCTTTCCATGACGTACTTGGCCTGATATTAGGGATGTAATTGATGGTGTTTTGATTAAATCAGAGATAATGCTGACATGTTATCCTCCATACGAATGTCTTTAGCTTTATTAAAGCAAATGACTATACGGTATACTGTGTGTGTGTGTGTGTGTGTGTGTGTGTGTGTGTGTGTGTGTGTGTGTGTGTGTGTGTGTGTGTGTGTGTGTGTGTGTGTGTGTGTGTGTGTGCGCGCGCGCGCGCGTGCGTGCGTGCGTGCGTGTGTGTTTGTGTTTGTGCGTGCCTGTATGTATATAAGATATACATTTTTTTTTTATAACAAATCAACACAGATTTATTTTCATAATCGACAATCCATTAGTCTGATTAACCACTTGACCCTGTATTATGCTTTGTTGTACAATTGGTGTGTCCAACAATACTGTATAGCTAAAATAGACAATCTACAAGCTCACAATGCGTTGCAGCTTGACTCGTTGTGAGCTTGTCGATCTGCACATTCTTTACAATAAATAAAATAAATAACAATCGTTCATTAATTGTAATTGAGGCAAAAGTTTGAAATAATTGGTGATATTGATTTGAAGTCATAAGGCCCGGCGGCCCTGGGAATACCACACACTCTGGGCAGTGCTTTCCAGTGAAGGAGCCAAGGCCCTCTTTCCCCATTAAGAGCTGAAGTAAACAATTTATCCCAGTGTTATACACTCATCTATCAGAGCTGTTGAAGAGGTCCTGGGTCCATGTTTTCAAAAACCCCGGTGAGAAAAGTATTTTATTCCGTTATGGTTTCAAATATTTGAACTACTTAATGCTTTAAACTGACAGAGTTAAAACACTGTCTATAGCTGCCCTTGCCAGCAAATCACAGTGTTTTCACATACCTTTGAAAAAACATAGACTATTATATTATGCGTCGCGGCGATCCGCCCACGGGTGGTCCGGTCGCGATATTCCGTTGCTGAGTTAGGATTATTGACTGCTTTAACTATTGAAAAATAGCAGATATACAAGCTCACAGCGCGGCACCGAGTGCCACGCTGCGAGCTTGTAGATCTGCTATTTTTGAAAAATCATGTTTTTTTTTTTGCAAGTCTTTGAATATATCTATTTAAAAGCGAACATTTGTAAATCAAATATTTGCTTCTGGGGGGTCCCTGGAACAACATATTTTGAGATGGGGGTCCGTGGCTAAATACCTGTAATTTTGGGGGTCCTTGACATGAAAAGGTTTGAGAACCACTGATTTAGAGGAAGGATTTAGAAGTCGGGTCAAAGATCGGGTCAAAGATATTCATAGACTTGCACACATTTTCAAGATTTTTCAAAAATAGCAGATCTACAAGCTTGCAGTGCGGCACTCGGTGCCGCGCTGTGAGCTTGTATATCTGCTATTTTTCTAAGGTTAAAGCATACAATAATGGTTAAAGTGGTTAAAATCTAACGCGACTCGGGCGCGTTCCAGGTATTTGAGAGTTAATTCTTTAAACTGCCAGAGTTAAAACACTGTCTATAGCTGCCCTTGCCAGCAAATCACAGTGTTTTCACATACCTTTGAAAAAACATAGACTATTATATTATGCGTCGCGGCGATCCGCCCACGGGTGGTCCGGTCGCGATATTCCGTTGCTGAGTTAAAACCAGTTGAATGTTGCTTGTTTTTGCCAAAAAAGCAGCACAAAGCAGCGTTTTTTTATTTTCTTACACATTTTCTTAAAAAAAAATAAAGAAACACAAAATAGTCTAAACCAACTTGTTATTTTTTTAGATCACGTGATTTTTGTCTGTACTTGTGTTCGGTGATGCTGGGATCATTCACAGACTGCACTGCGGACAAGCACCCTCTATCATAAATTGCGTTGTGAGCTTGTTGATCAAATCACAGCCAGCGTGATTTGAGTGGTTCATTTCATTTAGCGTCCCGCAAAGCTTGGCCAATGTGACCCTGAGCGTCCCTTTTCTTGGGACAAACGGACAAATCCAGATGTAGGATATCTGGCTTTGTCGCTCATAAACTATTTTAAAAATGAAATGAAATAAAAAAATATATATTATCATATACCGGTAAATGGCAAATATCAATATCGAGGTTATTTGGTCAAAATCGTTGTGATATTTGTTTTTTGTCCATATCGCCCGAGCTCTAGCGGACAGCCCTGTGGTCCTTCTAAGCTCTTCTCTTCTCTTCCAACGTGCTATAGCCTTGTTGATCGTGATAAAAAACCCTCACAATAATCGTATTGTGGAGATTAAAATGTATAGTGAAATTATCCTCCCTCATGCATAGGGATCAATTCACCTTTTATTGGCCAAGCTGCATATGCGATACCATTTAAACCCTCTGTAATTGGTAAAACGGACCTGGAAATAACATACTGTACTTGATACAGCCTTTTTTTCACCAAATCTCTTGCCAAAAGATCTACGAGCTCACAAAATCTACAAATTCAAAAATCTAAAAGCTCACAACGTGTTGAGTTGCGACACGGCGCGTTGTGAGCTTGTTGATCTGCTATTTTTTGGCAAATGTTACGCCCCAGGATAATGGATGTTTTGATTATCGCGATCGTATCCTAAATCGCAATTATTTTTTGGTCACAATAACTCTGTGACATGACATTTTCATTTGGTCCCATCCCTGTACCTCTCTCTCCCCCTTGCAGGGCAGTGGGCAGCCCGCTGGTCATGGACCCCAACAGCATTTGCAGGAAGACAAAGCGGCTGGCGGGGAAGCAGGCGGAGCTGTGCCAGACCCAGCCGGAGATCGTCAGCGAGGTGGCCAAGGGCGCCAGGCTGGGCGTCAGGGAGTGCCAGTACCAGTTCAGGTACCGCCGGTGGAACTGCACCAGCCATAACAAGTACTTTGGCAAGATACTGCAGCAAGGTGAGCATGTTGAGCGAGTGATGCTGATGCCATGTTTTGATGAATACATGGTACAATCTTCAGTTTGAAGTTCAGCTACTTGACCTGTGGCCGATTCTTACAAATGTCTTCTAAATCCGAAGAGTTATTTTAAACGCTTGTGTTGGTATAACACTGGTGGTTCTCAAAACCAGATTAAAACAGATTATATGTATCTGGCCGCATACCCCCATCTTAAAATATTTTATTGTAGCAGGGACCCCCCAGAAGCAAAGATTTGAGTTAAAAATGTTTGCTTTGCCCAAAAAAAATCTCGATTTTTCAAAAATAGCAGATCTACAAGCTCTTAGCGTGGTACTCGGTGGCACAGTATAAAATAATGGTTAAAGTGGTTAAAATCTAGAGTGACACAGATGCTTCATTGACCGGGGTCCCTTCAGGGGTCTATATTTGGTTCCCCGCCAAGCGGGGACTGCCTCTTAGCTGAGAGTTGACCCGGTTTCGGGAGACCCGGATTCGAATCCCTTGTAGGACATAAAAGTTACAGATTGCAGCTTTAAAGTTGTTCTAAATAACTTCTGTCATGGCTATGGCGGTTAAATGATAAAATAAACCTACTGTACCGTTTCATTTTAATTTGATGATGAATACCTGTGGCTTTCCTAACAAAGCCACAATTCATGTGCAGTAGCAACAGAATAAATGAACTGGATATCTGAAAATATGAGATGATACCATTCAAAAGTTGATAAAAGTAGATCTTATAAGGGTGCAAACCAACTGCAGTATTTCATCCAAATTAAACAAGAACAAAGAGACAGCTTCCACTTTTGATCAGAATCTCGTCATTAGAGAGGTTCAGCCTGTTGCAACATTTAAACACAGGTGTAAATATGTAATGAAAAACACGATTATAATCTGCCAAGCCATGAGTTGTATAAAAATGCCACTTTCCAATCTTGATTAAATAAAACCTTTGGCTTAGAAACCACCAATATCCCACTTTGACTTAGGATTGATTGGCAATAATAGAGAACATATTTCTAGCATCACGAACATGGCTCTTTTCAACACTCGCTGTGGTTATGGTCTTTAAAAATTATATATATTACAAAATGTCCTCACTTTTTAAAGAGTGTCATCTCCCATTCCACGCCGAAGTGTGCTTTTGGATCTGAACCCATGACCTCGGGACCACAGACTTTGGCCTTACGTCAACCTGAGGTCGGTTCCCTGTCTGGTCATGGTACGACAGACAAGGGCAGCTGTTGTATTTCAGACCAGACATATTCACACTTGACTGACTCCCTCCTCTTCATCAGATGGCCCCGCGCGCTCCAAATGATCTTCTGAAATTGCCCTCTCCCTTACCATCTCTCCCTAAGATCTCTTAACATCATCCTCCAGCTCTTTGAAGTCTGTAATATAGCTAATGTCGGGTCATGGCTCGGTCTTCTGCAATTACTGTGTTGGCTTTTTCTCTGGTATGAGAACGTTCATAGAAGAAGCAGTCTGTCAGTCCTATGAGCAGGACCACAGAGGCCCGTTCACTTTGTCCATATAGCAATGTGTTTTGTCAACAAGCATAGAAGGTCAAACATTTATACACAGCCGAAGGTTAGTGCGTCAACCACATATTTCTTACCTCACCGCCAACACCTGTCATTTGAGGTGCCAAATAACGATGACATTTTATTCTAGGAAGACAGTATAATGCATTATTTTTGTTCCAATTACACGGTAAAAATCTAAATGGATTGGTTGGCAGTGGTTGAAAGACGTGACTAGTTTACATTTTGTAAAGTAATAACTGCACTGCCAATTGATAGCTATAGCTTTTGATGGCTGTGCGTATGCGTGCCTGCGTGCGTGTGTGCGTGCGCGCATACATGCGTGCGTGCACATACTGTATGTGAGTGTAAAGAATTAGTGTATTTTGCAGAGGATGTCAGTTCTTCCTTCATTTTTGCTCCTCCAATAAGCCACCTTTAAATCAAGACAGTTCCAAATGCAAACTCTCTTTAGTTAACTTTTAATGTTAAGGACAGTCCTTAGCATGTTATTGAACAGTCCTTGGGGCATGTGAAGCCCGTATCAGAGTGTACGGTGGAGAGCTATCCACCGCAAATTTGAGGTTGAAAGCTTTCCACCTCAAGTCAGAAAATAAGTGCAGGCCATCATAGTCACGGCCCAGCGGGCCCACGGTGAAGTCCTTTACCCCGTCTAGACCGGTTCAGGTCGACCAATCAGTAAACGGGGTGTAGAGCCTGTCTGTCTGATAGTAAAAACAGAGAGATGTGTCGGTACTCGCGGTGGAAAGCTCTCCACCGTGAGGAATGGTGTAACGTTGTAGTTTCATGACTCAAAAAGACTCGAAAAGACTACACCGCGGTGTAAAGCCTTCCACCGCCTAGGCGACTATGATGCCGGCTTTACATCCCACGCGTCTTCCATTCGTTTTTACCAGAAGGTGAAAGGTGAAGCTGAAGGTGCATGGCAGGCAGTGCTATTGTCGATAGCCAATCCTGGGACAGAAAAAGACAACTGTTTGCAATATACAGACATTTGGGCTGAAGCTCATATTATATGGTATGACTTACATTAGTGGCAGTATCTGCAACAGCCGGTCTTTCTGGATCAAATGTTTGTGAAAATTAAAAGATCATACATACTGAGAAACAGTGAACTCCAGTTTGTCCTTGCCATAGCCATGCAGAGCCCGTAACTCATACCAGAGGAGAGCTGTAATCCTCTGTGGTGAAGCTCGGGGTTCTGTGGTAGCATGACGTCCTTGGTCTGGCCCAGGGGCCAGAAATATTGATGTTAAGTCGATACCTTATAAAATTGAGTAGATGGCATTCTCAATTTTATAAAGGTTGTACCAAGAATGTTGATTACAGTAACCATATTTCATCTGTCCTATTATAGCAACCATATCACATGGTGAAATGGCGTTTAGGATTGTAATGTGTCCATTCCGCAACCACTGTATAGTAGTACCTGGAGGTCCATTTTTTCCCCTCTATAATCCCAGTTTGCCAATTTGACCAGTTTCCATGGGTCACTTTTATTTCCTTGTTTATTGACTAGGGAAGGCTGACCACAGCCTAACTTGTGTGAACTGTTGTCCGTCAACGGCCAATCACGTGCTAGCGTGGGTGTATTTACTAGTTCCTGCTGCAACATCATTGGCTCTGTATAGCTAGCAGTCATTTAGCTCAAATCAACGAACCCCCAGTTACAATGTGGTTGTTGGCGCTCTGAGTGCAGAGTGAGGAAAAAGGTTAGGAAAAATTACGAGTAAGGAAAACAACGCTTCTTTCACAGTGATTTTTTAGTGAGTGGAGTTTCACAATACATTATTTTTTTTCCACTAACGTAAAATAAAAAACTCACGCTGCAATGAAAACAGGGCCACTACAGACTAGGTTGTGTTGTATAGACAGCTTATACTGAATATCTGCAGCAGTGACAAAATGATACCTGGTCATCCAGTTTCACTGAAGCCGCTTGGTTCAATTAATAGATATACTGTAGATAGACAGAAATAGATAGAAAGACAGACAGACAGACAGACAGACATTTATGCATACAGAGAGGGAGGGAGACATACCTCAGCAACACACAGACATTCACAAGAGTCTATACACGTGTGTGTGTGTGTGTGTGTGTGTGTGTGTGTGTGTGTGTGTGTGTGTGTGTGTGTGTGTGTGTGTGTGTGTGTGTGTGTGTGTGTGTGTGTGTGTGTGTGTGTGTGTGTGTGTGTGTGTGTGCGTGCGCGTGCATGCGCGCGCGCACACACACCCACACACACACACGCACACACACAGAGCAACAATCTGCCAGTAGAAGACAGAGAAGTGATTAATCATAAATTCCTGCTTGTCTATTAGAAGCCAAAGTGCAGTTTTGTTTTGAAACCTTCGCCCTCAATTACCCGGATCTCTCACTTAATGGCCGTTTGTCATTAATACAGTTGAAGGCCAAAATAAAGAAAGTGCCAACATAAAGTGTTTTTAATAGCAGGCGCAAAGACTTCACCTGTAGCACGAGGACGTTCGCTCACGATGGCTTTGTATGTACTGGCATTTACCTTGCTCACTAAGGGCTTGAGTGGACCTAAGCCATGCCAGGCCAACACAGCCCGTCAAGCTCAATATTCTTTATGTTCTTCGGTTATGTTGCCTATACTATAAGTACTGTAGTCTTTATTTTTATTTTACCTTGTCATATCACAATGTGCTGTCATCATATCATGCGGTACCGCACCTTAAAACCAGAACTGAAAGTAAGGATAAACTGATTGATGATCATTATGATTATGAACATATTGACTAACTAGAATGCAACAAATAAAAGACTCCTCTCACACCCCTAAGCGGTTATAGATGCCCAAAGTTAATTATTTATTTGACTCTGTCCCAAACCTCACATTCTATTTATTTTCACAACATTTTTCACGCAAGACAGTGATGAGTCATCTCTAGACAGGTTTGGTCCACAGCACAACCTGGCTAGCGGAGACATCCTCTTCTCCTCTGTCACCCCTCCTGCACAAAAATATCCTCAGGCTTATTTTTTCCCGCTATACAAACATGTGAACCTCAAGACGAATTAATACATAGTTGTATGACGTGTGTCGTTCGTTGAAAAAATGTTGTTATTTAAACCCTCCAGGGCTGCAAATATTGATTACTTTCTTAGCGATTATTCTAATGATTAACTGAATAAGCGTGTTTTTTAAATATAAAAAAGAAATCGATCAACCACTTAAGCCCTATATTATCCTTCATCGCACATTGGTGTTGTGCAAAAATAGTTAAAAAAGCAGATCTAAAAGCTCACAACGCGCATGTTCTCCCTGTGTCCCTGAGGGTAGGTACCCTCACAAAAAACATGCAGTAATCCTGGTCTCTATAACGCCTCCCCCATGTCAGCCGGGACGTCTAATGGAGGGGAAAGGAACTGGTTGGAATAACGTGTTGCTTCCACGCGTTACGTCCTACCGTGTAAAGAAGTGGCCTGCTGACTCCTCATGCATTGAAGGAAGCATGAGCTCAGTTTGTGGCCCTCCCCAGGTGGGCAGCTTAGGCAATTGGCTCAAATGAAAAATGTAAAACCGCTAAACAAAGGATATTTATTAACACATTGGCCGCCATTTTAACATTGACTGTATGGCTCTCCTGCCATTTTGTTTAATAAAAAAATTTATATATTTTTTTTATATTGACATTTTTCCTAAATTCTGTGTTTTTTCGACAATGTCTTACAGTACCTGAAAAGAAAGAAGACAACCTCTAGTCTCACCAAAAAATAAAAAAATAAAATAAAAAGCTTTTTTTTCTATAGTTGCAGCCATCTCAAAATAGCCATTTTTGACCAAAATCCAGCTCTAATTGATAAAACTGGAGATATTGACCTTTTTGTGATCGATCGCTTTTCAAGTGGATAATTCAGTTGATATTTGTATTTATGGCGTCAGGCACTTATCAGATAAGTTTACTAGTGTAATAAGTGTAATTGTGTAATAGGGCAATAACTGGAATAGTGTAATAGGGCTGTAATAGGTCACCTCTTGCCCTTAGGGCGTCATACTGACTTCACACAAATATAAATAAGCTTTTTACCTTTTATTCAGCATTCAAGTGTTTTATTTTGCACAGATCACATTTTCACACACACACACACACACACACACACACACACACACACACACACACACACACACACACACACACACACACACACACACACTTATAACGTTTAACTTTATATAAGGCAAGGCCTATGTGTATAACTGTAAATATGTTCCCCATATTCAACTGTTTTTATTTATTTGTGGCACTTGCTTTGGCGATGTAAACGTAGCCTATGTTTTCTCATGCCAATAACGTTCCTTTGAATTGAATCGCTCTCATGCTCTGACAGAGCATGAGAGCAGCTCTCTTGATGTGCGCAAACTACTGGCTTGCCTCGGTGGCTTGGTAGAGAACTGATAGCAATCAAGTTACTCTGCTTGTTGGTGATCCGGCCTGGGTCTATACCGGATGCGGAAACGTGTCTTGCATGCATGTGAGTGTTACATAACCGGATACAGTAGGCGGGCTTTAGAGCGGAACAGACTGCAGCGATCACATACGCCCAGTGGTGATATTGCCTCAGGCGCGAGCTCGTTTCCTTCCTTCACGGCTTCAGGCTGCAAGGACTTGTTGCGCGGCACGCCTCAAACACGCGCACATGCGCGATTGCGCGTGCACGCCATAGGGACGCACGCAGGAGCATATCAGCCAAGTGAGCAGGAAGAGTCTTCTAGCCTAGGTAAACTAACTGTTACAGTTAGTTTAGGTTAGGAGGATGGAAACAACAGTAACTTACTGACAATGACGATCGCCGTGTTTTCGTTTCTTCCCTGTTGGATTCCACTGTCGCGACGCGTTGTAGATCTGCTATTTTCACTCCTTTTTTTTTGTTCCACCGCTGGGAGTTTGGACGCGACCCTTTCCTGATAACTGGAATATAATACACCTAGAACAACTCCTCCATCAGGCTCCATGGTCGCGCTTGGATGCGAGGCGTTGTGTGCTTGCAGATCTGCTATTTTCACCAGTTTTGTTACATACCGATGGAAGTTATATGGACGCAACACGTTGCTTTTCTTCAGACAATGGTCGCCTGATTGAGGACTCCGCCGGGGGGGGGGGATATTTTCTCCTCTCCACTCCCGTAGCAGGGCTTGAAGATCGGTTGGTGGTGACTGGACCGGCCGACTGCATCTTGTCCAGTAGGTGATTGTGTTGTTTGTAACCTCGGCCTCGCCTCACCAGGCTTTCTATACGTTGTGTTTGTACACTTTGTAGTGGGCTGAGGATCTGTTCCAACTGGGTGTCGGTGCTGGGCCCTGGGTACAAGGATTCACTGCGGGCCCCCCATGAATTTTCTACATAGGGGGATTTAAAAAATAGATATATACAAGCTCACAGCATGGCACCGAGTGTCGCGCTGCAAGCTTGTAGATCTGCTATTTTTCAATAGCAAAAGTATAAAATAATGAAGCCCCTTCCACCTTGGGCCCTAGTAACTCAGACTCGTCCCACTTTTCCCTTGTGACGCTCCTGCTGATCTGATCTTCTGATCTTCTGATCTTCGTTGTTGTCTGGCTGCCTGGGACATAATATTTTGTTGTCGAGACTTTGGGGGTTATGATGAAGCTGTGTGTTGTTGGCCAATGAGGCAGGTCATGGCTTTCCAAGTGAACATTTTACTGGATTTTGTTTGATTTGTGCAAAATGGTCTCAGATCCAGCTGCTCCGTTGTCGCTTCTGCCAGCCCCTTCACCAGGCATGTACACACATAGACATCAAAGGGGGCTTGAGCCCCTGCCCCTGAGGGCTGCATTCAATAGAATTGTCCACCAAAAGGCCCCTTTAGAAATGTCAGCCCCTGCCTCTCTAAATATTCTCTGCACATCCCTGCCCCACATCCCTTTACATGCGTGTGGCCAGTATGCCGCTGATTGCACTCTGCGGGCTGCGCTCTGCCACGCTAAATGCATTCACTGTGGTTTATTGGGAGTTTTATTCATTTCTATTGAGATTTATACGTTATTACACTCTTGTTTTCAAACACACTTACTGTGATGAGTGATATCTTTGGTTCGTTATATGACTGAAAGCTCAAACTTTTTCACGGGCTGCAGAATAATGTAATTAAACATTACATTATATAAAAGCAAATTCTCGGGACTATCGGGCCTGGCGGGGAGCGACATTGGAATTTTCTCGTGACTATCGGGGGAGGCGGCCAATGAGTTAAATGTAATATATAAAATTAAATATGAATTATTATAATTTTTCTTCACAAAGGTTTTATGGTCATGATTCACCAGGATCCTGGATGGCTTGATTTTAATTTTGTAAATATTTTTGTAAAAGTCTATGTGAAAAATGAATGGCCCAATTGTGTTTTGTGGCGCCATTAACCACGCCCACAGCTATGCCCTATTGTGTCTGAAATAAAGTTTATCATCATGATCTTCACCAAAAGAATCTGATCTATGCTGAATGTTTGTCTATTATAACATGCCCAGAATAGGTACTCTAGGGTTCATGTGCTTAAAGGGCCACTTCACCTCTGGGACAACCCGATCTTATTTTATTGTTGTTTGGGACACGATCAACACAATCCTGAGTTATTTTTTGTGTTCATTCTGTGTTTTTAGATATTCTAGTATTTCAGCATGACTAGTGATGCATTTTGCATCATCAGTGATGTGTTTTGCATCATATGATGCAAAACGCATCACTAGTACATGCTGAAATACTAAAATATCTCAAAAAGATAGGGTTGTCCCAGAGGTGAAGTGGTCCTTTAAACAGGGCTTGTGTACTGTAGTTGCGTTGTGCTTCCACTGGCTGACTTTGCTGAGAACGAGGACTGTAATTCGTAGCGTGCACGTGTTTGAAGGAAGGCGACGTGTAGCAGATAAGATAAGATCTGTTGTAAGACATTGAGGATGTTTCAGGCTGTGGAGAGAGTGTCTGTGTTTGCTTACAGTAGCCTATGTGTGTAAGAGAGAGAGAGAGAGAAAGTGAGTGAATGAAAACAAGAAAGAACGACACATGCACACTCACACATACTGTACAGGCACAATCTCACAGACTTTCTCACTTTCATCACATCATTGCCATAATTAATCAATACTAGTCCTGTGCCCGGGCGTTATGCATGGTATACGGTATGAGGGATTGAATGTAGAAGTCTCAGAAGTAATTTTGGAGAACCCAGACCGGTGCCCGTTGGGCAGAACAGTCACCATTGACGTCCATTTGTGCAATACCTGTCTGTGATGTAGGCATTGTTTCAGCATGCGGGTGTCACCATGGTGGCGACACTGTTTATTATCAGTGATGTCAGCATGCAGACAGATGGCGGACATCATCTCCAAATTTGGGCATCGTTTCAGGCTTCAGCTTGTGGCTGTTGCCATGGTGGATTTCACCATGCTCATCTCCAAATTTGGCACACTGTGTGTAGTATCATTGATGTCAGCACACTCATCTCCAAATTGGGCATTGTTTCAGCAAGCGGCTGTTACCATGGTGGATATCACCATGCTCCTCTCCAAATGGTTGACTGATGGACGGATGGACTGATGGACGTACATGTCAATACAAGGACGACAAGTCATTCTGTATCAGCCTCCATGCGTTCTTTCCTCTGCCGGCACCTATACTACATACCCCTGCTTCTGAAGGAGATTGGATTTCTGGTGTCTTGTCAATAATTGGTAGTTATTACCATCATCGCCTTGATCTCAGCTGTGTTCAAATAACACACGGAGCCCCAAGCAGTCGTGACTGGAGTGAGTGTGTGAGCCAGCTGGGAGGGAGAGAGAGAGAGATGAGCTGCTGGTGACAATCAAATGATGAAGGAGGATGTTGCTGCTTTGCTCTGTTCAGGAAAAGGCATGTTTCGATTGGTGTGTGTGTGTGTGTGTGCGCGTGCGTGCGTGTGTGTGTGCGTGAGTGTCTGTGTGTGTGTGCGTGAGTGGTGTGTGTGTGTGTGTGTGTGTGTGTGTGTGTGTGTGTGTGTGTGTGTGTGTGTGTGTGTGTGTGTGTGTGTGTGTGTGTGTGTGTGTGTGCGTGTGTGTGTGTGTGTGTGTTTGCGTGTGTGTGTGTGCGTGGGTGTGTGAGTGCGTGCATGCACGAGAGATGAGAACAGATTGTATCTATGTACTGTATATATAGAAATATGTGTGAAAGCATGTTATGCATGTGCGTGTGCATGCCTGCGTGCGTGCGTGTGTGTGCCGTGCATGTGTGCGTGCGTGCGTGTGTGTTAGATTGTATGTAATCCAATACGACAGTAGAATAAACAGCAACTTCTCCCCTGGGGTGTCAAGTGGTTGCAGAGTAATTAAGCCAGTCATCACCCATGTCAAAAACAGAATAAAAGAGGAATTTATCCGCTCTTTCTTACAGTATATGAGCATAAATCACACAGCCACAGGCAGCCAGTCACACACCACCGCGCAAACATGCACGCTGTTGAGAGACTCCTGCAACATGCACACGTTCTCTCTCACATACACACACACACACACACACACACACACACACACACACACACACACACACACACACACACACACACACACACACACACAGTGGTGGAAAAAGTACTCTGAGTAAAAATGACAAAATGTACTTAAAGTACCAAAAGTAGAAAGTACTAATTATGCAGAATGTCCCATTTCACAAGTTTTCAGATATATGTATATATACATACAGATATATGTATATATATACATACAGTACATGTATACAAACATTTTGAAAATAGCAGATCTACAAGCTCACAATGCGTCACATCGTGACTCATTGGGAGCTTGTTGATCGGCTATATTCAAATGGCCAAAATGTATATAGTGCTGAAGTGGTTAATGTATGTTTTGTAATAATAATCAAAATCTAAAAAGTTACTAGTAATTCAAGTTTTCAAATAAATGTAGTGGAGTAAAGGTACAATATTTGGATCCGAGATGTAGTGGAGTAGAAGCAAAAGTATTGGAAATTAGAACAAACAACTCAAAATTATACTTGAGTACAGTACTTAAGTAAATGTACTTTACACCACTACAGGCGCAAACACACATGCTGTATTCAGTAAACATACACAAAAATGCATGTGCATACCTGCTACCAACTCGCACGCACAAACATTACTGCAGATGTATCTACCTACTGTATACACATGTCAACTTGTTTTGCTATGAATTGCTTGGCTGGTGCTGGAGCTTGTCAAAGAGGGCTATGCAGCGATTCAGTCTCGGGTGACAATTAAGCAATGATCAGAATTGTGCAACAATCACTCATTTCTGCTTGCTCAAGTTTGCCTTGTGTGAATGTACTGTACACCCAGGGTCACTGCAGGTCACACCGTCGGCTGTTATTGTAAATTAGGAGTGAAGCGATTCATGAAAAGAATGTGTTCATTGTAGGGATGGGACGATTTGAACATTTCATATCACGATTATTGTGACAAAAGAAATCTCGATTTACGATATTATCGCGATAATCAAAATCCATTTTCCTGGGGTGGAACATTTGCCAAAAATAATTGAGCTTGTAGATCGGCTATTTTTTGGCAAAGACATTTGATAGAGAGTGAAAAAAAACTGTATCAAGTTTCAAGTACGTATGTTATAAGTACCCTTTAGCAATTATTATAGAGGGTTTAAATGGCACTGGATATGCAGCTCAGCAAATAAAAGGTGAATTGATCCCAGTGCATGACGGAGGACGATATCAAGAGTGTTTTTTTATCACGAAAAAAGATAATACAGCTTATCGTCCCATCCCTAGTTCATTGATCAATAGAAATTGCCTCTGGTAAAGCTTAGAATAACATAATCAGCGATGTGATGATATGTATTTTAAAGAAATCATCTACTTACAACTTCACCAAAATAGTGTGATAAGTGATAACCCCTTATGTTTGCCTACTATAATGCAATATTAGTCTTGTACTGTGAAGACACAAAAACATCTCAGGGCATACATACAGTAACACACTACTAGTTTTAGTTAGTTACACGTACGCACAATTAGAAAAAATAAATTCTGAAAGGAAATGGTAATGAAATGGCACTTAAATTGAAATCCTAAAATGTTATTGTCCTCACAAGTATGCTGTAGAAATACGTGTGTACGTGCATGCGCACGTGCATGTGTGTGTGTTTGTGTGTGTGTGCGTGTGTGTGTGGACAATCAATCACTCAGCATTATTTACACCCATCAGACAGGCAGCTGTAGCTCCTAGATAATCATTACCCTACACAGGTCATAGTGTTCCACAGTGAAATGTATGGGAATTCCAGATCAAAGCATATTCGCAGAATCAAACATGCATGCACATGTGCTCTGAAAGTGTTCAAACCACTCCAATGTGCAGAGCTGAAAAATGTGTAAATACATAAATCCGCAGAGACATTCTAAAAGGTTTGAGTTGGGACTGGCTGGTGTTCAGATCAATAATTCTTAATGATCTGCACACCTGCTCAATAACAAGTGGTCATGTTAATGCCAGTGGTGGAAAAAGTCATGTTTTACTAAGTAAAAGTATCAATATGGCAATGTACTGTAGATGTACTCTGTTGCAAGTAAAAGTCCGGAATTCAAAATCTATTTGAGTAAAAGTAAAAGTATTGGCATCTATATGTATTTAAAGTACCAAAAGTACTCATTATGCAGAATGTCCCATTTCAGGTTTTCAAATGTATTTAAATCTTTTGAAAATAGCACATCTGCCAGCTCACAATGCCGAAAATCGCAGAGCTTGTAGATTAGCTATTTTCAAATGGCCGATCTGTAGGTATATAGGGCAGAAGTGGTTTCTGTATGTTTTGTAATGATAATGAAATCTACAAAGTAACTAGTAATTGTATTGGAAGTTTGAATTACTCAAGTAAAGTACAATTACAAATTCCTCAAAATTGTACTTAAGTGCAGTACTTAAAGGGCCATTTCACCTCTGGGACAACCCGATCTTATTTTATTGTTGTTTGGGACACGATCAACGCAATCCCGAGTTATTTTTTGTGTTCAATCTGTGTTCTTAGATATTTTAGTATTTCAGCATGTACTAGTGATGCGTTTTGCATCATATGATGCGTTTTGCATCACTAGTACATGCTGAAATACTAAAATATCTCAAAACATAGATTGAACACAAAAAATAACTCAGGATTGTGTTGATCGTGTCCCAAACAACAATAAAATAAGATCGGGTTGTCCCAGAGGTGAAATGGCCCTTTAAATACATTTCCACCACTGTTAATGCCCCATTCCCATGGTAAAGTGTGCACTACTGGATGAACCCACTTTCACTTCACTCACCCAATTTAATCCAGGCCAATAATGATCTTTAAAAGGATTGTATTGCATTCCTCATGCATGCCCTGTAAAAATCGATTAAATCAATTAGTTCAATAACACAGACATTACATTACAGCATCATTCTCTGTACATTTGTACTAGAGAGCATAGAGAGGATGAATGCGTGCATGACCTACTGTATCGTGGATTGGTTCAGTGTTATACAGAAATGCTCAGGGGTCATGAATATGTCCGTACACTGACAAATGTGTCTGTGGCAAATTTTAAAATTTCTTTTTTATACACCATTATAATATTCTTATTTTGATCATAAGACCCAATTACTGAATGCCAAGTCTCCAGGTTTTCTTCAGAATATGTATGACACTGATTTACTACGACACTATGGCACATTAGGAGTCTGGTGTTCGGAGGCTAGCACTGGTGGTTCTGAAATGTTTTATTCGCAAGGACCCCATAACTCTTGAGAGTGTACAGCTGGGCCAAGGACCCCTTTGTTGAGAGAGAGATGAAGCAGGGACCACCACAACCTTATCATAGATTCCATATAGTTAGTTTCATTGTTTGACAGCACAATTGTCAATACTTAATAAACTTGACCTTTCACTCTGTACTTAGTCTGCTCTTTTTCCCCTCTACACCAAAGCTCTTTGCCAAAAATAGCTGATCTACAAGCTCACAATGCCTCGCAGTGCGAGACGTTGTGAGCTTGTAGATCTGCTATTTTTGGCTAAAGTTCTCAGAATATGGACTCTAGGTTAAAGTGGTTAATATAAAAAAGGAGAAAAAAAACGTTCTATCACTCAAAGATTTGGAGGACCCCCTGTAGTAACTCTGAGGACCCCCGGACCCCCTGTTGAAGACCCATGGTGTACAGAGTTACAGTTACTGTCAGACTTACAGACCTGTTGTGGTCATTCTGGGCTATAGCTCTTTATGTGTTTCTGGTAATAGTATTGTCCGCACTAACTTTTTATTAGTATTTATTTAGAAAGCCACATCGTGCACCTCAGGTAGTTTAGATATAACACACACACTGATCGTCATCCCATATTTTCTGTGTTTGGTTGTTCTCCTAGGCTTCAGGTGAGTTTTGTTTCATACCCCTGACCCCATACATCATAGCCCTGAAAGATTGAGTATTAAAAAAATATTTGCTAATTCCAGCAGTAGGGCCCTTCTGGCTGTAAGAGCAGACCTAGACAGGCCCAGACACCCGCTGTGGCAGAGAATTTGTTTGGAATTCATGTCTCCGAGGAGAGATTTTTTTCTTCTTCTTTTTTTTAAGACGGAGGGGGGGCCTCAAATCTTTAGATTTCTAATGCCTTCTTTTAACTCATACCCCATATACTGTACCCTTCTCTCTGTGTTTCTCTCTTCCTCTGCTCTCTCTTTATATATATCCCCCCCCCCCCCCCCCTCTCTCTCTCTCTCTCCCCCTCTGTCGTTGTCTTTGGCCAATGGATGAGTGAAGTAATATTTCCATTGCATCGCATAGGAACAGGATAGGAGGGCATTGGATCCACATTAGTCAAACGCTCAGGTGTTACCGGGGCAACAGATATCACCATCAACACTTAAAAAAAAAGAAAATAATATAGGCTATGAACATTATTTTCTAAAACAAAATATCCATTGTCTTTTGATGTGTGTGTATATGTTTTTTTTTTTGGGGGGGGGGGTAGGAGGGTACTGCAGAAACTGGTATGATCAACATGGGCTTTGTCTTGTTTTGTTTCTGACCGCAAAGAGCTTTTGTGATTAAAAACGCTTGTCATGTTCACTCATATACACTCTCAAATGGGATATGAATCTCAGCTGTGTGCGTTCACTGTCGGGGACCCTACAGTAACAGTTCAGGCCCACAACATGCATCATGTAATGTAGCTACATGTGTTGGTGTTAACAATAAGTGCTGTGTTGAAGTGCATCATGCAGAAAGTGATGACACGTCTTTTGTTAAGAATGTGAATGATCATATTTTTAAAGCAAAATATGGAATAGGTGTGGTCCGAGTATAGCTTGCATGAGCGCACGCACGCACGCACGCACGCACGCACGCACGCACGCACGCACGCACGCACACACACACACACACACACACACACACACACACACACACACACACACACAATTTGTGACTATACTGGAGACATCTTTGGGTGTTGGGGTGTACAGCTGGTATTGATATCATGGCATGCTTGTGTGTGCAGGTCTCGTCGCACGCCACCCATTCTCTGTGTGTGTGTGTGTGCGCGTGTGGGTGCGTGTGGGTGTGTGTGTGTGCGTGCGCCCAGGCGAGTGCAAAGCGAGCGACTGGCCCTAATGAATCCCATTCACTGAATCATGCGATATGGAGTTGGCAGTGTCGATGGTGGTGACTGCACGCTCCCACCGCCTTCCAGCTTGCAGAAATAAAAGTCATTCACTTCAGCTCCCACACAATGGCCCACTAAGTGCCTGCTCACACACACACACACACACACACACACACACACACACACACACACACACACACACACACACACACACACACACACACACACACACACACACACACACGCGCGCGCACACACACACCGCGCGCGCACACACACACGCGCACACTCTGTACCCAATCCCCCCTAGAGCCATCTATCTAGGCAGAGCTCTGCCATTGAAGTCATCGAAGGCACCGATTGTTCCCACCGCGTCCCTGATAGAATGTAAAACCAGCAAGTGTTTCCAGGCAACAAATACACTTCCAGCCAGCATGCTTGGCTGTGTCTTATAGGGTAATATCCTAACATAGCTTTATTTCTTCGGGGTAAACGTTCCAGTTCCCACAAATTTGACGGATCTGAATCTAAACGAGGTTTCATATACACCTCCATTTTCCATGTTTTAGCTGTTGTCCTATTTACACACACGTCTGGTTTTCGCATCAACTTAGAAATAGTGGATCTACCGGTAGAAAAGTGGAATTGTAGCTCCCTGCCATGTACTTAAAGACTGTATTTAACTGCTATTCCAGCGCAAAGGAATAAATGCAAATTGCATAAAAAAACAATTAAAAAAATAAACAATAATAACTGAGAATAAATTTGTGTGGACAAGAAGGGGAGGAATGATGTTGAAGCCACGGGCGAGGACAGAGGATCAATTTGCAGTTGTGGTTGGACTCGCCTTTAGCCAGGAGTGCTAAGCCCTGCACCAGAAATAAACCCACAGCTGTGGTGGTGGCGGTGGTGCTGGTGTGTGTGTGTGTGTGTGTGTGTGTGTATGTGTGTTTCAGTGTGTGTGTGTGTGTGTGTGTGTGTGTGTGTGTGTGTGTGTGTGTGTGTGTGTGTGTGTGTGTGTGTGTGTGTGTATGCGTTTGTGTGTGCGTGTTTCAGTGTGTGTGTGTGTGTGTGTGTATGCGTTTGTGTGTGCGTGTTTCAGTGTGTGTGTGTGTGTGTGTGTGTGTGTGTGTGTGTGTGTGTGTGTGTGTGTGTGTGTGTGTGTGTGTGTGTGTGTGTGTGTGTGTGTGCGCGCGTGCGTGCGTGAGAAAGAGCAAGAGAGAGAGAGAGAGCATGGGGGAGAGAGACATAGCACTTCCATCAGTATTAAGCCCAATTCATACTTTGTTCTGTGGCAAAAATACAAGCTCGGACCTTGTAGATCTGCCATTTTCGTTGCACGACACCGCTGCGTGATGGAGCAATAAAGTAGGAAATACACAGATCACACACAGAGAGCCCTGAGGTCAGGGAAATGCAAAGAATTTTCGAAAAGGGCCTTTTGGTGAAAATATTGAAAATAGCAGACCTCCAAGCTCACAACGCGTCGCAGCGCTATTTTCGGTTCTTGATACCACACTGAACTAAGCATAATCATCAAGTCAATACTGGAGATGTGGTGTATGGTATGGATTTCTACACAGAAAGGACAATTCTTTCATCATAAGATGCTGCATTCAAGTTCAGGAGAGTTACTTGGACAATTCTCTTGAATGCTGCCTTCAGGTATAGCATGGAAAGGGGGGGGGGGATTTGCATTTCTTTCACCAGGTTGAAAACTGCATTCATGATCTGGAGAGAGCACTTTCTACAGACGGGTAAAAGGGCAGGGGCTCAAGCCCCCTTTGATGTCCACGTTGTGTGCATTTGCCTGCCTGAGGTCATGATAACAGGCCAGAACTGGCTGCTTTGATCTCACAACTGTCTGACCGGACAGGTGTATGGATTGGATGACCGAATAAATATAAAGACTAAATCTCCCGATCTTTACATCCTCTGAGACTGCCTGTGTGCTGTCTGGATTGTGCGTGCCATATTACCAAAATAAGTGTTACCATACCCACAAACAAAAACACACAGCAACGCTGTGTGGTCCAATGTTCGCTATCATTTTCCATGTGCCTTTGCAAGTGATATCAGTATTAGATACAGAAAGAATCTTTTATGATGCAACCTTTATTCAATTTATTCTCTTGTTACTATACCTACTTCTGCTTATTAATATAAAATGTGCCACAGTTGCTGTGAAATTGTTTTGTAATGATCAGATGACACAGATGACATCCACTGTCAACAGCAGCACATTTTCCTTTGTCTTTCTAAACTAGAGTGTAGGGGTGCAGCAGGTATTCCATCTAATCAATTTTGTTGATTATTTGAAACAATCGATTTGAACAAATATAATTGATTTTGAAAATAACACAATTTCATACAAAATATATATTTTTGAAATACAAAATGTAATACATATTTAAAAAATCTATTGATTAATCGCTAATTAAATTATTGATAGTTGCAGCCCTACACGAGTGTACTCAGTAGAGGGCACACTTCTGCCACAACCTCTCCATTTTGCTCATTGGAAAGTCTGGCCTGATGGTGCTGGAAGGAAAGGTCAAGGGGGTCACCATAATCAATCTGGGACCATGAATGTGTACGTCACATTTTCAAGAGATCATACGCTCATGTGTCCCCGGGGGCACGGGGGGGGGGGGGGGGGGGGGGTGAATATGCATTTCATTGAAATGAGAGGACGGGGATTTTCTGTGCCCTCTCCTCCTTATACAATATAGATCATACATGGGCAACTGGTGGCCCAGGGGGCCATATGTGGCCCCCACCTTCACTTAATGTGGCCCGCAGGTTAATATCAGAATACTGATATATTATTGATTTCAGCTGTTCCAATTCCAAACATGCATACATGACCCGTTTTAATTCCGTCAGTCTATCTTAGTAGCTTAATGACTAGTAAAGTAGGCCTAATACAAAAATGTTAGTCTTTTCTTTTTTTTTTTATATCAAACACATTTTTATTTAAGTTCATGAAGTTAACATGAGTATAACTAAACACATTTGAAATTAAATACAAGTTGTACATTTCAGGATTCCAATAAAAAAATAACAACAAATTATTCAGGAATCGGGTTAGCCCAAGCTAACCCAAGCTCAAAACGCATCGCGTTTTGAGCTTGTAGATCTGCTATTTTTGCTTCTTTTGTATGAGATACTAGAATGACAAAGTAGGATGTAGCAATATTATGCAATGTGGAAAATATGAAGGTATCAAATTATGAAGGTGGAAATATAGTGGCCCTCTCCATCATCAAAGTTGCCCACCCCTGATATAGATCAATGAGTGGAACTTGGAGGGATAACATGTTTCTCTGCATACATTACGCTCTCCTGATGAAACCTCTTATGGTGACCCGTTGTGTATCAGAGGAGACACATGTTTGTCTACACCAGTGGTTCTCAACCTTTTCAGGCCGCGACCCCCAAAATAATCATATTTTAACTGGGGACCCCTGCACCCTGACGAGCACTAAGAGTTGAGGCATTACATTTTATATAACACGGTGCTATTGCAGATCTACATGTTCACATCGCGTTGCGAGTTTTGGTCTATTGTAGATTAGTTACGGCCTATTGTAGATCGGCTATATTCACAATTTCTGCCTCTAATATTTGACAATTTGGCCAATGTTTAAATTGTCATTTTAGGGGTATTAAAAAGCCCTCTATACCAGGGCTACTCAACTTAACTCTTTGAGTGCCACCCCGTTCACCACTAGAGGGCGCCCAGTGGCCATAGAAAATCCCATAGAGATATGCTGGTATATGCAGAAGCCCTGCAGCCATGACTTGCCTGAACACTTTCCTTTGTGCATGTACAGGAAGAGGATGAAGTTAGCTTGAAGTTAGCTATTGGTTACGAAGCATTTTAGAAGCCTTATTTTCGTCAACTTAGCCATGATTAAACCTTGCACACCTCATGCATGGGAAAAAACAGAGAAGAATGAGCTCTAAAAAATCCAATGCAATCCTGGATTGCATTGAAGTGGATTTGTGCAGTTTGTTCACAGCTTTCAAACAAAAAAATCCCATTGGAAATCCGTTCAGGCATTCTTGAGATAATCGCCATTATGTTTTACATGTTATGTAAACAAACATGGCTGCCCTGTATGTTAGATGGGGTTGTATGGGGGTGGAACATGCAAAATCGCGATTGAAATCATGTTCACTAGATTTGATGGGGTCCAAAAAAAAAAAAAAAAAAAATTTTTTTTCAAATCTTTTTTTATTTTTTATTTTTTTAATATCCCGAACATGTTCGGGATAGGCACTCTGGTATGCGATAATATATCCCGAACATATTCGGGATAGGCACTCAATGAGTTAAGATGGCTCAGGGGCCACTCAGCAAAATACCAAAAGTCAAAGGGCCGCAAGCTAAAAATGACGGTCCCATTCTATTTCTATTTGTATGATCATGACGGGAGGCACAGACATGCGGAAAGGGCCGCTTGCGGCCCGCTGGCCGCGTGTTGAGTAGCGTGGCTCTATACCCTTAAACTTTATGTTGGTTTGTTTACCATTGAGTGAGAAAACAATCTTGCACATTAAGTTAATCATCTGTGGAACCCCCAAAATAATTTGGGGGACCCACAGGTTGAGAACCACTAGTCTACAGTCTACACCCTCCCACAATTCTCTCTAAAAAAAAACGAGATAAAAAAAGAGATAAACTCATTTGGCCTGATTGTTTTGAGCCATGCAAGGACTCTGAATTAGAAATCTGGTAGCGGTGGAGTCAACGCAGTGTGTAGCAGAGATCAACGGGTAGGAGGGAGCCATATTTAAATGGATCATCTTCTGCACGTATTCAATCAGCAGCCTGAGTGACAGCTGATTGTAGCCTGATTTACACTTAGTTGTGCGGTGGTGTCACATACCTAAAATAGCTGACCTACCAGCCGACAATGCATAACACTGCGACTTGTCGTAAGCTTATAGATCTGCTATATTAGGTGATGCGCGAACCAAATAGAAATCTGGCATAACGCAATGTTTCATTAGTAGGGATTTAAAGGTGATACACCATGCATTTAAAAAGTATTTATGTCATATTGTTTATGTCCCAAAAACGTTTTTCAAAAGGTTTGAGGCTAAATTACCACTCCTGAATAGAGAGCCTCTCTCATTTTTGAATGGCTCTCAGAGCATTTCAGCTGCAGTACCACCTTTGGCCTGAACTGATATATATATATATTTTTTTATGATGACGTCACAATCGGCAGATGACGTCACAATCGGCAGCAAATCTGGACAGCCTGTTTTGAGAACCCGTGGGATACTTTTAACCTTCGCCTTCTCAAAACCAGAGAAAGACACAACGGTCAGAAATGGGACTTTGTGAGGATAGAAGGTGCTAGTGGGACCCCAAAAAAAGGTTTAAAATAGGAAAAGTGAAATTTCATGGTGTATCACCTTTAATGATACACTTAATTGCGATACGATACGCATCACGTACATGGTTGACGATACGATACATGGACAATATTGGTTCATTCATGGCGATACGATACGATTCCATTCAATGATTTAAAATCGATATAGTAACTATTTAGCAAAGACATCAAATCTGTGTGAAACGTGTCAATTGTGCAGTTTTCTACGTGAAAAAAAATATGGATATAAATAAATAATCACTGTGATTCTCTAGCAAATACATGGATATTATATTTCATCACATATGGACAAAGCCACAGCTTGACATGAACTCAGAGATTACATACATTTATCGATAGACCAAGAGTAGCTATATGGAATAGAAAAGTAATTAGACCCCTCTTTTTAATCTTTCTTCTTAAAATTGATAAATACAAGTACTTAGTATCCATACAATGATTATTTGCATTGCAAAACGATTCGATACAAAGCCAATTTTGCTGTTTGTTTATAGTAGACTAGATCGTTGCAAATTAAAAATCGATTATTCGATTCAGTTACTATATCGTTACACCCCTATTCATTAGTTATTAGTTACAGTAACCAAACCTCAAAGCCCCCTCTCCAGGGGCGTCAATTGGGTATGGCAGAGGTATGCAGCTGCCGTACCCTGGGTCCAGGGGTGGAAATCAAAGTTACTTTTAAATATAAATCCATGAATGTCTCTGTCTATCTGTTCTGGTTATTATGTTGTTAAATTACAGTAAAATAACTACAAATGCAAAATCTTACAAAATGGTCACTTTAACAAGGTATTATAATTACCCATCTTGACAAAATGGTATATTCCCAGGTTCCGCAGGTCAGCTACACAGGTGCAATGCATTATTAATTGTGGCACGTTTACTAACATGCCAAGTTTACCTGCACTTGAACAACCGTTCAGGCTGCCATATCCAGCCAAAGAAACCATAGAAACGGGGGAAAAAAATAGAATGTACTTCTTAAAATAAATGTATCATGCCTGTTGCTAAGGTATGGCAACATGACTGGTGTCTTGCACACGCGCCTTAGACACCAGTCATGTTGCCATACCTTAACTTCTTCTGAACTGACGCCACTGCCCCTCTCTCTCCTCTTGTCTTACAGATATTCGGGAGACGGCGTTCGTCTACGCCATCACGGCTGCGGGTGTGACGCACGCGGTGACGCAGGCCTGCAGCATGGGGGACCTCCTGCAGTGCGGCTGCGAGGCCACGCGAAGTCGAGCGCCTCCGCGACCCATCTCCTCCTCCTCCTCCTCCTCCTCCTCCTCCACCTCCTCCACCTCCTCCTCCTCTGGGGAGGGGGTGAAGTGGGAGTGGGGGGGCTGTGGAGACGACGTGGAGTTTGGTTATGAGAAGTCAAAACAGTTTATGGACGCCAAGAGGAGAAGGGGCAAGAGTGACATCAGGGCTCTGATTGACTTGCACAACAACGAGGCAGGCAGGCTGGTACGTGTGATGTCACCCATTCATCGGTTGTCTTTAACCTATTTGGAACGGGTACACATTATTGTGTATCGTTATTTTGTGCTTTAACTATTGAAAAATAGCAGATATACAAGCTCACAGCGCGGCACCGAGTGCCGCGCTGCGAGCTTGTAGATCTGCTATTTTTGAAAAATCGTGAAAATTAGAATTTTGACCCGATTCTATAAGTGTCTTTTGAATCCTTCTAAGATTTTTTTTGAAAAATGCTGACAGAAAATTTGTCAGCAATCTGGCCAGCCATCGTCAAAGAAAAGGTCCTTTTCACTTAAATGGAGCTCAGTTAGTCTGTTCTTGAGAGACTACTATGTCAGTGGTTCTCAAACCTTTTCATGTGAAGGACCCCCAAAATGATATGTATTTGGCCACGGACCCCCATCTCAAAATATTTAGTTCCAGGGACCACCCAGAAGCAAAATTTGAGTTACAGACGTTCGCTTTGAAAATACATAATATTCAAAGATTTGCACACATTTTCACGACTTTTTCAAAAAAATAGCAGATCTACAAGCTCTCAGCGCTGTGAGCTTGTATATCTGCTATTTTTCACTGGTTAAAGCATTCAATAATTCTAAGCCTAAATGGGTTAAGTGGTTCAGTGGTTCCCAAACAGTGTGTGTGTGTGTGTGCCGTGAGACAAGTCCAGGTGCGCCTTGGGATTGTGTGACAACCACATATTATTATTGCAATACATACAGCAATACAAAATGTTATGAATTATTTACACACTCAGTCTTCTATCATCTAAAAAAATAAAATAATAATCAACCTGGCGTCCCTAGTTTGGGCATGTCATTATTACACAGTGAACAGGTGAACATTTAAATAAATAAAAAGAACATTTACAGAGTGAGAGCACGGGTTATGGGGACTATTTCGCATGGATATAAATACAGGTATGGAAACAAAAGCTGTCAGACAGCTAAAAAGGCATGCACATCCTGAGCCATGTAGGCTGGGTGCTGGACTAAAGTTAGTTAACAATAAAAGAAAGAAAGAGTCCGCACACCAAATTTTGATGTTCCCAATACTTTAGTTTTTACTCAGGTACCTGAGTAAAAACTAAAGTATTGGGAACATCAAATTTGGTGTGCGGACTCTTTCTTTCTTTTATTATAAATACAGGTATGCCTTGAGATTTTGACTTTGGTGTGCTTTGGACACGTTTGAAAACCACTGGTCTAGTTTAATTCAAGACATTACACCAAAATAGGACACAAATGTATCACTTTTGATGGTGAAATCATATTGTTCTATTTTGAGGAGGACGTGTGAAAGAATCAGACACACTTCCCAGCCTTCTGTATATGCTGGCGTATCTTTGAGTTTTATTGTCGAAGTAGACTGAAGTTCCTCTTTCAATCTTAAATTGAGTAAAACAATAGAGATTTCTTCTTTCCCATCCATCTGGGACAATATGGACATCACCTACAACCTGAGAAATATTTGATATTGACTACGTGACATAAAGAAACTTAGTTGACCCCAGCCTTAGTGCAGATCAAGAAGAAACAGAATATTGGCCAGTAATGATTCACTCTTCTATACTGTAGGGTTTTTGGAACAAAAGCATTGCTTGTCTTATGGAATGCTCCGCCATTGCACCAAGATCCAAAGGAGAAAGATATCGCCTCCAGCCATATTTGTGTAGCGCCGTAAACCGATATTCGAACAAGAATCAAGTTTCTGAAACACAAAAACAAGAGCGTGCCACACATTTTGTTTTCAAGCCTCCGAGGCACATAGCTTCTAACATTTCCCCGGCCCTTGTTAAAGTTTAAAGTTGCTCTTTGTTGCTCGCTCTATTCTCGTGTATTTACACGGAGTGAATTATGGCCGGGACAAGTGAACTACCTATTGAAAAAAGAGGGGTGATATAGGAACCTTTTTTCGCTGTCTTTTTTCTGGGAGACCTTATGTCCTCTTTAAGAAGTTAATGACATGTTGTTGCCGGGAAAGTCTTCCATCTCTCGTTTTGCTTTAGAGCTGTCAGCCATGTTCGTGTGCAGAAACGCCAGTGGTGGAAAAAAGTACTCAAATGTTTTACTTAAGTAAAAGTATCAATACTGCAACATAGAAATACTCCGTAAGTAAAAGTACGGAATTCAAAATGTACTTGAGTTAAAGTATGAAAGTTTTGGCATCAAAATGTACTTAAAGTACCAAAAGTAAAAGTACAAACATGTTTGAAAATAGCAGATCTACAAGCTCACAACGCGTCGCGATGCAACACGTTGTCAGCTTGTAGATCGGCTATTTTCAAATAGCCTAGGTATACAATAGGGCTGAAGTGGATTAATGTATGTTTTATAACATAATCATTTATATCTGCAAAGTAACTTGTAACTAAAGGTTTTCCAATAATTGTAGTGGAGTAAAAAGTACAATATTTGCCTCTGAGATGTAGTGGAGTAGAAGTAAAATTACTGAAAACTGGAACTAATCAAGTAAAGTACAAATACCTCAAAACTGTACTTATAGTTACTTTACACCACTGAGAAACGCCGATACGCTCGCATCAACAATAGCTGATCTACAAGCTCACGACGAGCTTTGGGATTTGGCTATCTTTGGTGCGCGACACGGCACGCAGCGGAGTGTAAATCAGGCGAAACGCTGGTGATGCACTCGTCTGCTGGGGTCAAAGACAGGTAGACAGGAGGAAGGGAGGAGGGGAGAGGTGGAGAGGTGGGGTAATGTCCAATTATAGCATTAGCGTGCAGCTATTTGAACAAAACAACAGAGGGAACGTGCTGCATGACGAGCAGCGGTGGTGAAAGAAGTACTCGTAGTAGCAATGCCACAAAGTAGAAATACTCCATTACAAAGTCAAAGTATATAGTGCTTAAAGGGGAAAAACACCCAAATTTCAATTTTGAATGAACTGTGTCGTTAATATACCTTTGAGTTGTTATGTGGAAATAAGAAAGAATGTCACCACGGTGTACTTTGCATTACAAACCCCCAAATCAATCTTCCAGTTCTCTCTAAGGTATATTTAGTTCAATGCTGAAAATGGGTGCTTCTCCTCTTTAATTAGTTAATGTATGTTTTCTAATAATAATCAATATCTGCAAAGTAACTATAATCACTGAAGTTTTCGAATAATTGCAGTGGAGTAAAAAGTACAATATTTAATATATTATAATATATTATACTCCACTACAATATACTGTAGTGGAGTATAAGTATAAGGGTATTACATTAAAAATATAAAGTGTTACATTCAAAACAATGGACATTCTTGAGTGAAGTGAAAGTACCTTTAAGTTCAGTTCTTGAGTAAATGTACTTGGTTACTTTCCACCGCTGACGACTTACGAGGCACGCTTATTAAAGAAGTCTGGAAACAAGTGTGCTGCAGTGTGTGCATAATGTGCGTGCGTGCACATATTTGTGTGCGTGTGTGTGTGTGTGTGTGTGTGTGTGTGTGTGTGTGTGTGTGTGTGTGTGTGTGTGTGTGTGTGTGTGTGTGTGTGTGTGTGTGTGTGTGTGTGTGTGTGTGTGTGTGTGATGGGTTAATTATGTGCAGTATATAAGTGAATGATCTGTTGTCAAGGCTTGTTAGATGTAGGAAGGCCTGAGGCAATATGGAGGGAGAGGGGGGTTGGGGGGGTTAAATTCCTTCTGAATAGCGTCTACTTTTATCTCACCTATCTATCTATCTGAGTGTGTGTTCGTGCGTGTGCGTGTGCATGTGTGTGTGTGTGTGTTTGTGTGTGTGTGTGTGTGTGTGTGTGTGTGTGTGTGTGTGTGTGTGTGTGTGTGTGTGTGTGTGTGTGTGTGTGTGTGTGTGTGTGTGTGTGTGTGTGTGTGTGTGCGTGCGTGCGTGTGCGCGCGTGTGTGTGTGTGTGTGTGTGTGTGTGATATATCACAAAAACACCACTATAAATTACACCGTTACTGCACTACTTTTCATTTGTCAGAAGCTGCATTGCTTCATCCTGATGACTGGATTAAACTCACTTCCTCTTCCTCTTTTCTTTCTCTCTCCCTCTGTTCTCTCCCCCCCCCCCTCCCTTGTGTCCCCCCACCCTGCCACCCACCCACTCCCGATCTCTCATCTAACCTCATCTGCCCATCCAACCCACCCAAACGGGCATGTGCACACATAGACATCAAAGGGGGGCTTGAGCCCCTGCCCTTTTATCAGTCTGTAAAAAAGTGCCCTCTCCAGACCATGAATGCAGTTTTCACTATGGTGAAAGAAATGCAAATGCCCTCTTTCCATATGCCACACCTCAAGGCAGCGTTCAAGAAAATCGCCTTGTCCAAACTCTTCTGAACTTGAACGCAGCATCTTATGTTGAAAGAATTGCCCTCTCTGTGTAGAGAGGGCGAGCTGTAAAAGTGGCATTTGACATGTGCCAGGCATGTGCTGTTCCGAAATGGCATATGCCAAATGCCACTTTTCCAGCTCGCCCTTACTTCTCTCTGTGTAGTAGAAATCCATGCTGTGTACGCCACATCTTCAGTATTGATTTGATTATGCTTAGTTCAGTGCGGTATCAAGCACTGAAAATAGCCGAACTCCAGGTCGGCTACAGTATTTTCGATATTTTCACCAAAAGGCCTTCTTTAGAAATTTCAGCCCTTGCCTCTCTAACATTCTCTGCACGTCCCTGCGCCCAAACAGGCGGTGAAGCTGTACATGCGGACGGAGTGCAAGTGCCACGGCCTGTCGGGCTCGTGCACGCTGCGCACGTGCTGGAAGAAGATGCCGCACTTCCGCGAGGTGGGCGACCGGCTGCTAGAGCGCTTCAACGGCGCCTCCAAGGTGATCAGTGTTGTAACACAGTGGTTCTCAACCTGTGGGTCGGGACCCCCAGGGGGGTCGCCAAACTATTTTGGGGGGTCCCCAGATGATTAGCTTAATGTGCAACATTGTTTTCTCACTCAACAGTAAACAAACCACCATAAAGTGTACACAGCACATTTCTAAAGTGACAATTTAAGGACTTTTTAATACCTCTAAAATTACAAATTCAACATTGGCCAAATAGTCAAATATTAGAGGCAGAAATTGTGAAAATAGCATATAGATCTGCTATTATCACAATAGAACTGCATACAAAATGTAATGCCTCAACTCTTAGTGCTCGTCAAAATATGAATATTTGGGGGGTCGTGGCTTGAAAAGGTTGAGAACCACTGGTGTAAAGTAACTAAGTACATTTACTACCCTGAAAAAGACCTTAAAAAAAGTATTCTAAATTCTAACAGTTTTCTGAAAAAACTATATCTCTGTCAGTGGTTCTCATACTTTTTCATGTCAAGGACCACGCTAGAATAATATGTATTTGATGCGGACCCCCATCCCAAAATATTTAGTTCCAGGGACCCCCCCAGAAGCAAAATTTGAGTTACAAATGTCCGCTCTAAAAATACATATATTCAAAGATTTGCACAAATTTTCACGACTTTTGGAATGCGTCACAATGCACTTTTACTCAAGTAAATTTAGAATTCCAGACATTTATTTGTAACGAGTATTTCTACTGATCCATCAAAAAAAATGTAATATTGTGTAAAAGTACATTTTCTTGAAACTTTCATATATTCTATGTACATTGCACATTCAGTGAATAATAAAAAAAAAGAAAAATTATGGCATACAGCTCATGAATATCAAAAGTCCATTTCTCAAAATATTAGGTACACGAGACCACTCACGACAAGGATTTATAACAAGTCCAGTGGGAAGTTTCCGTAGTCAGTTATGATTTGGGGTGCTATGGCATCTGAAATGCTTTTTTACACAATATGATTTTTTTTAGATGGATCTGTATATTGCAGTATTGACACTTTTACCTCAGTAAAACATCTGTGTACTTTTTTTCCCACCATCTGAAGGTGATGGGCGGCAACGACGGCAAGACGCTGATCCCCGTGGGCCAGAACATCAAGCCGCCCGACCGCCAGGACCTCATCTACTCGGCCGAGTCGCCCGACTTCTGCCTGGCCAACCGCAAGACGGGCTCGCTGGGCACGCGGGGCCGCGTGTGCAACAGCACGGCCATGGACGTGAGCGGCTGCGACCTGCTGTGCTGCGAGCGCGGCCACCGGGACGAGACGGCCGTGTTCGAGGAGAACTGCCTCTGCCGCTTCCACTGGTGCTGCGTGGTCCAGTGCAAGAAATGCTCCGTCCGGAAAGAGCTCAGCCTTTGTCTCTGATCGGCGGGACCCCCCCAGGCCCCCCACGCACGCACGGCACGCACACCCCCTGTTCCGCCCTCCACAACCCCCGCCTGCCACCCTCCTCCCCCTCGGGCTTGAAGGTAAAAAGAAATCCATGAATCAAGTTGAAATAGTTTCACCTCGATCGGCAGGGGGTTGGGATTCAACCTTTTGCACCTGATAGGATTAGTCAACCTCCTGAAAATGTAGTTGATTTTCAAAGCTATTGACCTCTCTGTGTGGTCAGTTCATTCCCAGACATTTAGACGCAACATTTTCCTGAAAGACGAATAGAGGAGCCAGTCACGGGAAAACAAAGGCACAGAAAATAATGTAAACACGTGGAAACGATGGAAACATTTCCAAAGGCAAAAAGGGACAATAAGTCAAAATGGAGTGGTGTTGTTAACAGTTCTCCACCTACGAAATTGAAATGGAGGTACTCGTATTTCTTTTTTTCTTTTTTTTTAATAGGACCAAAGTGAACTGTTTAAAACATACATGTACCTTCCAAGTCACTTCAAAGTCAACTTTCAAAGAGGACAAACAAAAGTGCTTGAACAGTTTTGTGCCAGTGTCTTGTACGTATATATCTATCACTTTTAAACAACAGGCAGTGAAATCGACCTCGAACTGAGCTGCGTCTACACTGGGTCTGCTGTTTTACCTGGATTGTGAAATTCCTATAAATTCATTACTGGCCGCACGCCTAAAAACACACACACACACAACAACAAAAAAGAAAACACAACACAAGGCGTTGTGTCTTTATAAGCTTCTGTTTTGACTTCCCGGGTCTAAATCGGAATCTGTTAAAACAAAGCCTTGACATTGACAGCTCTCGCGCCCACAGACAGCTCTAGAGTTTGCTGTAGGAACTAAAGCCACCATCCATGTGTGGCTATCCCATTACACTCAGCCCACTTTGTCTTTCCAAAGACACCCTTGATGCCATTTGAAATGCTGTCAACTGTGTCACCCGATGATCAGCTGACATGGGAGGGTGTCCAACTTGGTTCCTACCTGGGAAGCACAAAGCGCTGCAGTAGCTCTTGCTGCATCTGTATTGTTGAATACTATATACAATGGCTACACTTGGGAATCACCAACAGGGACTTTTTGAGAAAGCCGTTGTGTTCTAGAAATGTGGTTGGGCACCATGTTGAAATTGAACGACGTGGCTTTTGCTCACGCCATTTTATATATTTAACCAAAATGCGTGCTGTAAAGCATAGGAAGTTGCGTATGAATTGTCGTGACATTAAGAGAAACAAAAAGGATTCTCTGCTAGGGTGGAGCTCGATGCAGAGCCGGACGTTACAGCTCGGCCCGACGAACATTTTAGGACAGAGGAAGTTAACGGCTTCTGATTGAGACGTTATTTCACCCCTGCTTTAATTCCTGCAGTGCTTCCCCTCCTGCTGCTGCCACGGAGCGAAAAAGAAGACTGGAAATAATCTGTGATTTTTCACTTTAAACCAAATGTTTTGAGGTTGTAATGGGAGCATCATTGTATACCACAATGGTGTATGTCTCACAAGCCCATATAATAAACCATATGGAGTGAATGTTGAAACTGCCGTTTCCCAATGTCCATCTCCCCCATGTATCAAAGCAAAGCGCTTCTCAACCTCACCATACTTGGATCCGCTATTCTTCGTCTTTTGATTTTTATCCACTGAAAATGTATTCCACTTACAGGAAGGAAAAGGCTCCACGGTGAAAGCTGGTTTTGTTTTGTTTTCCAACTGTGGTGTCAAAAATGTATGAAAAAGGGAAGTTTTTGGTCACATTTATCGCATAATGGAGGACACAATCAACACCATATGTGGTTGTGGAGTCAACCTGCCAGCGAAGACTGTTATTTATACAAAGATACGATAACAAGACTACTCACAGCGCGCCGCCCCATTCCATCTCTCTCAAAAGCACTTTGGATACGGCCGCCGTGAACTTTACAGTAGCATTCGACTGTTATTTTATGTTTCAGCCTTATTTCTAAGCAGAAAAAGAGAAACTCTTTTTTTTTACACAACATTCGAATACCAAGAAAAGATTATTATGTATTTTATCTTTTATGATATACAGGGCTATTGTAATAATGCACTTTCAACATTAGCTTTTGTGTAATGTGTGTGTGTGTGTGTGTGTGTGTGTGTGTGTGTGTGTGTGTGTGTGTGTGTGTGTGTGTGTGTGTGTGTGTGTGTGTGTGCATGCGTGCGTGCGTGTGTGCACGTACGAGTGTGTGTGCGTGCATGTGTGTATGCGTTTATGCATGTGTCTGAACGTGTGTGTGTGTGTCTGTGTCTGTGTGTGTGTGTGTGTGTGTGTGTGTGTGTGTGTGTGTGTGTGTGTGTGTGTGTGTGTGTGTGTGTGTGTGTGTGTGTGTGTGTGTGTGTGTGCACGCGCGCGTGCGTGCGTTTGTGTGTGTGTACGTGCGCTCGTTTGTGTGGGCGCAAGTGTTTGCGAGTGGGGTGTATGGATGGCCAGTCATCACCGTATCCTTTAACTGACAGTAACTTCATACTTTGGCATATTTTTCAGTTGTCGTTAGATGTTTAACAACATTATGTTGGTTATTGAAAGCTCACTTTTCATCTCTGACTCTCTGTCTAAATGTTTTTTTTGTTGGGCAGATAAGATCATGTGGTTTGGTTGCTTGTTGACTCAGGAGAGGAGAGGAATAACGTTTAATTCATACTCCAACGCACCACGGTGTCACTTCATGCCGACAAGACAGGGTTTAATAACAGCGTGGCTTCCATCATTCCATGTGGATTTTGGACTTAAGGCGAAACTATTTTGTCAGTCATCTTTGACTTCAGTCATCTATGACCATTCTATGATATGACTTCAGTCATCTATGACCATTCTATGATATGACTTCAGTCATCTATGACCATTCTATGATATGACTCAGAATTTGGGCAAAAATTAGGCCTTTCAGACGGGGCGCGTTTGCCGCATCCTGGTAATTAATTTTCAATGAGAGGCGGGCGATATTCTTTTTTTAGAGAAGCGAGCGGGCGGAAATTCCAGCGCGCATGCTCGTTCGTGCATGCGCTCGCGGGCGGCAAGAGCTGGATTGTGGTCCGCTTTTTTCCCCACGCTTGGCGGCTTGCGTGCAGGAGGACAACAACAATGGCAGAATAATTTGGGGACCGACCCACAGGTTGAGAACCACTGTGCTAGACGACTTGGCCATTTGGAGCCACGCTGTAATGGTTCTTATCGACAAAGCCACACAATCATACTACGGAGTATACATTTGACTTAAACCTTAAGCCTCCCTCCAACACCATAGATTTCTACTTTAAAAGTTTGTTCCGCTTAAACCAATGTCATCTCAGTTATGTTACAGTCGTAACATATACCGGTAGCAGACAATCTAATTATACCAGACAATGTTACTATACTGCTTCAAGTTGCTCCATTTAGCCTCTTGTCTGAGTCTGTTTATATAGGGTGTGTTCTTTTCCCTTCAGATTCTCATTCACCTACTGTACCCTTTACTGCTCTGGAGGAATGTATTGGGTGATACAGATACGGTTCACTTTTCCATAAACCATTTTGGTTGCTAAAATAATCCATGTCTATTTTATCTATTATCAAACAAAAGTGAGAAAAGGATACTGCCATATTGGAATGTTATTCCTACATTTGAAAATGTCAACCTTTTTGAAATAAAACTGGCATGTGACTTTTTTTGTAGGATATTATATTTTGTACACCAAATATGCATTCTCAATTTAAGGCTGAAAAAAAGTAACTCAAGTTACTTTTTATAATGTAACTTGAAACTTTATAAGTTACATTTCTCCAGGGGTATAACTTTAACTTGATCAAATTACTGCCATGGTGAGTTACTTGTAACTGTACAAGTTACGCTTTCAAAGTAACTTCCCCAACACTGATAGTTAAATAGTGCTAGGTGTGAATGGCCTTAAACACAGGATAAGGGTATCAATGCCACACTGCCAACTGTAATTCTCTTTACTGTACTAAATGATTAATGACCAAATGCAACACAGTGTCATGATTATGAACACTCTGAAGGTGGACAAGATGTCTCATTTTGCTCACTGACCTGATGTCTCATTTTGCTCACTGACCTGTTAAGTGGTGCATCCGTGTTTCCCAAACGTTTTCAGCTCCAGACCCAAACGGTCTACCTTGTATCTCCTTGTAAAGTAAAGCCCTGCTTCATCATACAAGACACACAGAGGCGTTGTGTGCTTGTAGATCTGCTTACTTCACTACTTGAATACAAAACGAACGGTTTTGGACTTGCAATTGGTTTCCACCCGACAACAACGATATATATATAGTGAGCTACTGTGCATTTGGGAATCACTGGTCTCGCAAGTTTATTCAAGCATGCCCCGGGTGGTTCACTCACATATTCTGTCCAGGTTTGGTCGACAGAACCCCCAGAAACACACCGAAACAGACAGTACGACATGCAGGGGAAGAATGAGCCGTATTTTATTACCAATATGGTAGCTTTTATGAGCATACGTTTCCATGCCGGAGTGATAGTTAATATTATTACCCTGACAGTTGTTATATACTGCAAACCAGCCCTTGGCCTGTGTCTGTCTCAGCTATGTTAGGTCCTGTGTTCAAGCAACCACCTGTTCCAATGTTACCGAGTTCAGATTTATTTAAAGACACGCTGTTCAACGTTTCGTTTCCACTCTCATGCTCTTTGTGTTTGTATTTTACAGGAATTCATTTCAATATCTGGATGTTATACTGCAATCTTCATTATGCATTAGTTGTATAGACTGACCACAGTTTGAAACCAAACTTGTTGAAATAAAAGGTTATTTTGTTGTGGTCTATCTCTGCATGTCTGTCCGTCTGTCTGTTACATTTTGCAACAGTAACTGTTCAAATAATACAAAGCAGTAGGAATCATTACTTACTTATACTGTACAAAAATGTGTATCTCGAAAACGGTCAATTCATAAAAATACAAATTCAAGTTTCAATCAAAAGCCAGGAAATTAAAATGCATGCATTTGAAGCTCTTCGTCCCATTGATGAATATAATCTCTTGGTGTTAGCCAGAAAGTATGAAACCTCAATTATAACTAAATTTGAGCCCAACAATAAAAAGCGGACACTATTTTTGATTACTATTGAAGACTATGCATCAGCATCGATCTAAACCTCAGGGACAACTGAGGCAGAATTACTCCCTACTGCACTTTGTAAGAATCAATTAAACTAATACATACAAAAAACCTTTCCTGGAGGGGACTTTACATGTGTTTTTAAAAGTGGCTTGGCACAGAATCTAGATAGCCTATCATTTGGATATTAGATATTGCCAATGCCAAGTTTAAATTGTTTGATACTTGTGTTTAAATATAGCTGGGGGCCTCATGGGGATATTAATCAACTCCATACTGTACTCTACCAATACATTTGGTCTTTATCATCCCTGGAAGAGCAGCACAAAAGAGAGGGTTTCAAGATATACTGACCTTCCTAAACTTTAAACATTCATACTCTTGTTTTATAACTTATTATATCACTTTTTCCTCCCCTCTTCCCTTCCAGACATGGGGCAGCGTGTTGTTCTATGCGCCTGGTTTCACACAGGGCACGGGGCTGAGCAAGTCTTTCACCTCAATGACGATCTGCAGCTAACCAGATCTTTTCCACACCTCCGCCTCAATTAGATCCATTTGCCACTCAGCAAAAAAAAAAGAGGTGTTGTTTCGAGTTATTTACGCTATTGAAAAAGAAAAGGAGGGGGAGGAAGAAAAGAGAAAAGAAAAAAACTGCCTGTATTAGAGCTGTGCAAGTCGACACAAGTTCATATTTTCCAGGAATTCGTTGCATGGTGCTCCGTAGCGGAGTGCAGCCAGTAGTTGTGTTATGGGACACTCCTCTCTTCTTCTCTCCTGTCTGCTTTCCTCTCCATTGGACGGAGTTCCACTCCTCTCTTATCTTTTCTACTTATTTATCTTTTCTACTTATTGTCCTGTCCTCATTTTCCTATCTTAGGCTCTCTCCCCTCCTCTCCTCTCATCTCCTCTCTTCTCCTCTCCTATTCTCTAGCCGGGGTCTTTAATGTTTTCAGGCCAAGGACCCCTTAGTTGAGAGAGAGATGAAGCAGGGACCCCCACAACCTTTTCATTATTATATTCCATATAGTTTCATCGTTTGTCAGCACAATCATCAGTGTATTTTGGATTCATGTCAATTTGTGTTCTCAGCTATTTATCCACTTGAACCGTCAATACTTAATACACTTGACCTTTCACTCTGTACTTAGTCTGCTCTTTTTCCCCAAACCTTTTACACCAAACCTCTTTACAGAAAATAGCCAATCTACAAGCTTGTAGATCTGCTATTTTTGGCTAAAGTTCTCAGTATAGGGACGCTAGGGTTCAAGTGGTTAAAAAAGGTTTCTACCACACAAAGATTTGGAGGACCCCCTGTAGTAACTCTGAGGACCCCCTAGGGGTCCCGGACCCCCTGTTGAAGACCCTTGCTCTAGCTCCTCTCACTTAAATTCCCCTATGAAGTCCTCTCCTCTCCCCCACTGTCCTGCTCTCCTCTCTAACCTGCCACCAGAGCAGACAGTCTGCGCTCCATGGGCACAGCCAGAGAAAATAGACAAGTGAGCTGATAGATTTATTAAGGCATTGGTATAAATATAGCCGCCTGTCAACATCTGCGTGTGTACATGCGCGGGTAAATCTGTGTATTTGCAAGTGAACGCATGTATGCATGCAATGTGAGCGTGTGCAAGTGTGTGTCTGCACCACGGCCCGGCTCTGGCTTACTGTGTGTGTGTGTGTTTCTGCGAGCATTAATATGGGAGTGTATTTCTGCGAGGGTGTGTGCGTGTGTACGTGTGTGACTATGTTTGTGCATGTGTTCTATACGTGTGGCTAAAGTGGGAGTACTTTTCCACGTGTCCGTATCACTAGAGAACACTGCCTGCACAGTCAAATCACTAGTGTGAACAAATGGTACCAAATGGACCCTTATGCGTCCTTTTGGTAGACTTTGTAGTCAAATGAACACTGGGGATTTTACTGTGTGAGGAATGCAGCATCGTTCCTCTGGAAATGAGTCTTCCTCCGCTTGCACTGATTGTAAAACACACATGCACACACGTATGTAAGCACAATAAGAAACAGACACATCATGCACTCCCACAAAAATATACAGATATTCTTGAACAGTTACGGTATACAGTATGTTTACTATAGGTGTGTGTGTGTGTGTGTGTGTGTGTGTGTGTGTGTGTGTGTGTGTGTGTGTGTGTGTGGTCAGACAGACAGACAGACAGACAGACAGACAGACAGACAGACAGACAGACAGACAGACAGACAGACAGACAGACAGACAGACAGACAGACAGATAGAGAGAGAGAGACTCGGGCAGGAGATGGGCACGTGAAATTGAGAAATGGGTGTGAGATCGGGGGGCAATGAGGGTAGAGGGGAGGGAAAATAAATAAATGAAGAAAGAGAAAAGGACAGAGAGAGAGAGAGACAGAGGGAGAGGAGAAGACAGATAAGAGGGAGAGAGACAGAAAGAGAGAGAGAGAGAGAGGGGAAAGAGAGAGAGATCTTACATGTAACCCGACACTATAATGTCCTTCCATGTGTGTGTGTGTGTGTGTGTGTGTGTGTGTGTGTGTGTGTGTGTGTGTGTGTGTGAACTCTTGTGAGATCCTCCATCAATCTGCTAGTGATATGTTGCTTACTTTAAGAGCACATTCACGGCTCGGCTCTGTGTGGGGTTTCATCTGATAGCAACCACTGTAATTATACTGGGGGCAGACAGACGGAAAGAGACAGAGACACGTTTAATCCAGACCCTAAAGTGAAGCAATGTTACATTTTATTAAGTGAATTACGCTCCGAAAATATAAGTCACTCTGCTTTCAGGACAGACAGATAGATACACATACACAAACACACGCACGCACAGACAGACAGACAGACAGACTCTCACACACACACACACACACACACACACACACACACACACACACACACACACACACACAGCCAGCACTTTCAGCTGTGCGTGTGTTTGGAAGAGACAGTGATTTTTTACGAGTTAATGCGGAGCCCTGGAGGTGATGGCTCAGCCGTTCACACGCAGGCCACCCAACAAGGCAGCCAGTGGGAAGAGATTTAATACCAGCAGTCAATCCGTTTCACCTACAACATCAAATCTACCCGCTTTTCATGGCCATTGTTGTGGTTTAGAAGTGTTTCCTCCGGGATATTGAAAATGTTGAAAAGGTCGTCATTCCTTGGTACATGACGATGGAATATGGACAGCTGAAAATATGTCACAGATGAGTGTGGAAGTGTGTGTGTGTGCGCGTGTGTGTGTGTGTGTGTGTGTGTGTGTGTGTGTGTGTGTGTGTGTGTGTGTGCGTGCATGCCGTGCATACATGTGTGTGCATGTGTGCATGCATGTGTGTGCGGCTGTGCTTGTTCAGGGTTAGAATTAAAGTTAGGGTGAGGTCAGGGTTAAGGTTAAGGTTAGGCATGTAGTGGTGAGAGGTCGTGGTTGGGGTTAGAGGTTGGAGAGCAAATATAGTCAATGGAAATCAGTGGAAAGTCCCCAAACATATGGATAACAGTGCAAGAATGTGTGTCTGTGCGTGCGTGCACGCACACGTCACATGCATCCCTGCATGTGTGTGAGTCAGCCACACATAATGCAATGATCTAAGTGTTGGAGCCTGCACACCAGGCACGTGCACACATATATATAAAAGGGGATTGAGCCGTCTATCAAAAGTGCCCTCTCCAGAACATGAATGCAGTTTTCACTATGGTGAAAGAAATGCAAATGCCCTCTTTCCATGCCATATACCTGAAGGCAGCGTTCAAGAGAATTGCCTTGTCCAAACTCTCCTGAACTTGACCGCAGCATCTTTGAGTAGAATTCCATGCCATACACCACATCTCCAGCATTGACTTGATTATGCTTAGTTTAGTGTGGTACCAAGTACCGAAAATAGCCCACCTCCAAGCTCACAACATGTCGCAGCACGACGTGTTGTGAGCTCTGCACGTTCTGTGATTCTCTTCACGTCCCTGCTGCACACCCTAAAGTCCATAATGCAGGCATTGACACTAAGGCTTGCCCACCTGCCCCCGGCAGGT
>NC_137829.1:21861658-21921658 GCF_963921795.1 Nannobrachium achirus
AAAAAAAGGAAAGAGAAAGGAAAGGAAAGAGAGAAAAACAAGATATAGTGTATGTACAGTAGCCTATGTGGACTTATTCACCATCACCAGAAATGTCACTGGTTTCCCAAACAGTGGGTCGGGACCCATTTGTGGGTCACGGACACATTTTTATAGGTCACGACTCAAGTCAAATTCCCATTTTCTTTTCCTGCATTAAAAAAAAATTCCATAAAAAATATTTAAAATAATTAAGAAGTTGTGAAATAGCCGATCTACAACCTCACAAGCTTGTAGATCTGCTGTTCACTATTGTAGATCTGCTGGTCACTATTGTAGATCTGCTGTTCATTATTGGGTCACGGGCTAAAACGTTTGGAAACCACTGTTCTAGTCAGTGTATCCTGTATGAGCCTCTCCTGAATCGTCCTGATTCGATAAAATTGTTAACACTGCCTGAATCTTCCCCCCCTGTTTACTAAAAAACACTCTATAACAATCTATGTATAGCGCTTTTATCCAAAGCGCTACACATAGTTTGTGCATTACATTCACCCATTCATACACCGGTTCAGAGTCTTGCTCAAGGACACTTGGACACTAACTCTGCATGGAGGAGCCCGGGATCAAACTGGGAACCTCGCGGTTCCGATTTGGCCGCTCTACTGGCTTCTCTACCCCTGAGCCACTATAGTAATATAGTGCTATTTAATGAAATGTCTCTAGGGTATGCTACAATTTGCACTGAGGAAGACATTTTAAGTTTAGGTGATTTAAATTAAATCTGCTTGTGTTGAATTATCTACCACCCCATTCTCTGTTAACGTTAGAGTCACCTTTCTACAGCCTTGTCCCTACAAATTGCTTTCCTGACCCTGACCCTCCTGACCCTGACCCCCCCCCCCCCCCCCCTCCATAAAACAGAGATGAAAATCAAAACATATTTTGTCTCTTCAAACGCCCACAGAACATTTTCTCACAGAAGTTTAAGACCCTCGCTTTGGGGGCGCCTGTTTTGCCAAGAGATTCTCCCTGAAGTTTGGGACACCCCCCCATTTGGCACGTATCTTGTGTACCTTCTGTGAGTTGTTAAGGCCATCCAACATAAAGTAAGCCCCCTCATCCCCGGGATGTTTTCATTCCCACAATGAGGGATTAATTGATTAGAAACATACAAGTGGGGTCCCACCCCGAGGATTGCAACACAGATAGAGTACTGAAGCAAGACAACAGCACAGACGGCCTCTCTCTCTCTGTTCTAACATAATACTGTACATTTGTGTGCGTGCGTGCGTGCGTGCGCACACGGGGTGGGGGTGAGAGGGCCATGCGTGTCCTTAAAAAATATGAGACGAATTCCAAGGAACGTGGAGAGAAATGTCAGTACAACACTAAATATTGGTCAAAGTCGTACAGTATGTTCAAGTGAGGAATAAAAGCTTTCATTCAGAGCTTCAGATCCAAACAGGCGTCTCTGGAATATATGCCTCTCTTGATATCGGCAGTCCTATTGAGTTACCGTCCTACTGAAACAGTCACTGTACTGCTGTCGCATAGAGCAGGGGTTCTCAACCTATGCCAAATTATTTTGGGGGGGTCCCCAGATGATTAACTTTATGTGCAACATTGTTTTCTCACTCAACAGTAAACAAACCAACATAAAGTGTATAGAGGGTATCTGCACATTTCAAAAGGTTGAGAAGCACTGGCATATAGAGTCAGTCATTTCTGTGTGTCTGAGCTACTGAAGCCCAGAAGTCTTGAGCAAAAGAAAAGAAGTGGGAGATAGAGAGCTAGAGAGAGAGACTCTGATGCGTTCTCAAAGCTTGCAGCTCATGACCCAAAAGTGTTTCTCCATGCATGGGACCCAAACTTACGCAAATATTATTATGAATATGAATTAATAGTCAAAGTATGACACGGTGTGCGCTTGTAGAACGGCTATTTCTTAAGTTTATTTTATTTGTTTTCTTTAAAATGTTTTTAAAGAAATATATGTTTCTGATTTCTGAAAAAAAAAATCCTTTGAAATAATCATATAAATTGTAGGAAACTCTGTAGGAAAAACTGGGCACGCAACACAAACATGGGCCACGAGTCTCCTGACCCATTATTTGTAAGAGAAACACAGAAGGAGCGAGGGAGCTCAAGAAACCTTTTATTTTCTTTTTCTGCTTTCTCTTGTACAAACCAACACTTCAACCACAATCCCATTTATCTCAAATACAGATTGTTTGACTGACAGGCCCTGCCATTTGTCCCAGTCCTCTGCGGTATAATTGCACAGTAGTACCTTCTTCTGCTATTTGTCCTATACCCTGCCTGCTCAGTGAGAAATCCTCAGTGTTCATTTAGCTCTGAGTGGGTCAAATTGAGCCAAATAGACCTGCCACTCTGAGAGTATAACGGTCTATGCACAGCAGCCATATTGGACAGACATTGGGCCCCTTCTTTACTTCCTTCACAGGTGTTACCAATGATACTGGTTTAGGCTTTGCAGGTCCATTCAGGTCAAACAGAGTCAGGGTGCTGATATTGTGCATGTTGGCTCACTGGAAACACTCTGCTATACCAAGGGGCCTTTCCACCTTGTTTCAAGAACCAGTGCCGTTCAACTTTCTTGGAACCTTGGTTTGTTCATGTGAACCGGCCGCGAACCGGCTTGCGTTTCCATCAGATTGAACCAGATTGAAACAGAGGAACCAAAGATCTTGTGGTTCCCGTTCCGAACCAGCTTTTACGGTTCAGAACCAACTCGGTTCTCGGTGTAAAAGCTGTAACTGAGAGTGTACAAATGGAACCGTACAGGTCCATTTGGTTCCATTTGTTCAGTTATTGAGGTCCTTGAAATCAAAACGTTTGAAGAAGAACCACTGTGTTCCACCAAATGGAAGAGAGCCATAATCAGAATCATTGGTAACACCTGTGAAGGAAGTAAGGAAGAGGCCCAATTTCTTTCCAATATGGCTGCTGTGAATAGAGCCTATCACCACTGCAGGTTTGACCGTATGCTCTCCACCTTTCACAATTCCATACACATGCTGGTGAATACCAACTATTGCATATGAACATCAAGAATTTTCCTGTTGATGCGGAATGATTGTTGTGCACAGCACAGCACACACACGCGCCCATGCACACTAACACATACATGCACTGTCTTAAACACACTCACTCACACTGACACATGATGCACGCACACACAAATGCACACACAAACACACACATGCACGCATGCACACACGCACACAGGGTAAAGAATTTGCTTGTTAGAAGTTTGTTGCTCGACTAGAGCCTTGTAATTGACTAACCTCTGCTCTGCCGCGTTCTGTTTTGCTCATTCCGTCAGCAGAGTCTAAAACTCTCCAAGAAATATGAACTTTATTTGAACTCACTGAGAGACACACACACACACACACACACACACACACACATACACACACACACACACACACACACACGCACACACACAGAAAGTGCGTGTGTGACAAGCATAACTTCTGTCAGTAATATTACTGCACTTTGAACTGTCATAGTGTTTTGTGTATATTGCTCCAATACTTTGACCTAGACGGGGAGAGCAAGAGGGAGGCCCAGAATTTATATTCCCGTTGAGTCACATCACACCGCATAGTGAGCTTGTAGATCTGCTATTTTCAGCACGGGACACCGTCATACGACTAAGTATGAAGCAGGCCTATAATGGTCAAAGAGAGGAGTGAAAATTATGCAGCCAACCACGCATTTTCTCTTGATCATATCACAATTATAAATGAGTTAATTTCATCACCTAACCCTTGATCCTTATACAACCCACTGTGTACTATTTTGTGTGACGTCCTTTAAAGCTATACTGTGTAAGATGCTCAACTAGTGGTCAGTAGCCCTATAGCAAACCGCGGTCGCGTTCGCGTCTTTCGCCCGTTTTTCGTACCTTCACACCCCCGCGTCTGCCTCCACAACGCCGAGAGCTATCTTTAGAGGGGTCCCTGGTTCCTGTGCGTTCAGGCATTCCGGAGAAACCCTGCCTGCCTTCACCCTGCCTGGTAGGCGAGATTACCTTTTGAGTAAAGAGACACACGGGCGACTACAAATATGGCGACCCCACTTCAAGATGCGCTGTGATTGGCCGGTAGTGTACCATGTGTGCATGATCGGCGATGTGATTGGGCAACGTATACACAACGTATACAGATGATGCAGATTACGTCATTTTGGCGCGAAATCCGGTCCACGGCCAGGATCATAGAAAACATATAAAGAGAAGGCTTCAGAAGCTGAAAATAACGGAGTGGGTGTTCTAAAACTTTAGCGATTTAACAGTTAGGACAATTTTAAGATTTGTTTTATAAAAAAAGTTACATGGTACAACTTTAAAGTACGTGGGAAATTTGGGGGCATGCGTTTAAGGGATTCTGCTGTCTCACTATTGCTTCTGGTTTAAGCCGAATTTATTCATCATCGTAAAATAACATATTTTCAAGCAACCATGATACTGACATGATACTGGCCATGCTACTGACATGATACTGAACATGATACTGACCATGATACTGATATGATACTGAACATGATACTGACCATATGATACTGACATGATACTGACCATGATGCTGACCATGATACTGACCATGATACTTAGCATGATACTGACCATGATACTGACATGATACTGACCATGATACTTACCATGATACTGACCATGATACTGACATGATTCACACTGCGTGGGATATTGGGTTCAGACATCTTGTTTGCAGTCAGATTGATCCTGGACGCTGTGTAGGGAGTCAATGAACAAAATGCCTGTTTGACCTAAAATGGAGAGAGTAACGACAACAGACACACAATTATTTGTACAACAATGGGTTTTCATTTTATTAATGAAAGCCCATTACTCTAATGTGATACAATGTATCAGATGACCAGCTCAATGTCGTGTAGCCATGCATGCCCTCGTCTCTGGTGGTCCTACAGTACGTCAAAGCGGCCAGCTTCTGAAGGTGGTCTGTATACGGCGGACGGCGCAGGTGGAAATTATTATGTTTGTCAGTCTGCTCAGACTCACCACACTCGCATGCTGCGCTGTCTGCCAAGGCCCACTCCATCATAGATGATTTGAAGCGGTCGAACCCAGCGAGTGGGCGGTTCTGCGGGGCCCACTGCCGACTTCACCATTGACGGCATCTTCCGGGGTCCCATATGTAATGGCCGTCTCCCACCCCTGCCTCCAAATGCTGCAGCCATGCGGTAATGGACAGGTCCGCGGGGATAGAACAGAGCATCTCTTGCGCCACCATATTGTAGGTGACGGTGGGACTTGAGTCTGCCTGGAGGCACCACTGTCGTTGTTGTGTCATACAGGATGTTTGGGTATAGCAGCCTCCCATCGGAGGCCAGCTGGGACTGGTAGGTGGAACACAGGGGTGGGCTTCTGGTAGGTGGAACATAGATCCGGAGGGCAACAACAACCTTTTTGACATGTGGGCTTCTGTTCCAGGCTGTGGCGCAGCATTCGCCTCCAGAGAAACCAGGGCCTGGCTCACCAAGTTTTGCCAGTGAGACGTTGAGCTAGAATATAGCTGGAAACAGAGCTGGAGGAGCCCCAATTGCCGCTCTATTCAAGGATTGTCGGAGCTGAAATACAAAAGTTTACTACCCAGACCATTGTTATCACTGCCTGATTTTTTCCCCCGTTTACTAAAAAACACTCTATAACAATAAGTAGCCTACTATAAATTTATATAGCGCTTTTATCCAAAGAGCTATACATAGATTGTACATTACATTCACCCATTCACACACACACATTCATACACCGGTTCAGAGTCTTGCTCAAGGACACTTCGACACAAACTCTGCATGGCAGAGCCCAGGCTCAAACTGGGTAAATGTGTCCTTACATCAGACTAGGTTTTCAAGTACTTCATCCCATCTACAAGTACCATCACTGTTTTAATTTCATAAAATACTGTAACATGAGTAGGGATCATTTAGTTTAAAATCATACATTACGTTATCTTTGTTTTGAATAAAAAGGTGTGTGAAGAAAACGTAGCTTTCCCCCGCGGGTTTATCGTAACTCCCTCTCTCATTCGAGTATGAAAGAATGAGAGGCAACCACTACACTGTGTTAGTATGCCAGACTTGGTCTCTTTCATCGACTTTCATCTGCTAAGCCTTAAGCTCAGACCAGCTGCATAAACCCAGTTTAAGACTTCTCAGTCTTATGGTAAGCCTTGCATGATGTATCTAAGACTTATCTTACGTTTTATGATTAGACAGCCGGTCAGATATTACTGGCAGTCAAGCTTATACCTCTAAAGTAATTTTAAAATAAATCATACGTAATATGCCTTAACCATCTAGCAAATTGCTTTTTTTTTTTCAATAATAGCAATACACAAGTTGGAAAATGAATCAAAGGACAAAGGTTACAGAATGCAAAACCTTACAGTCTTATTGTTCAAAGCCAATAACTATTTAATCATATACTATATGACCTCATCTCTTTACATGACACTCGGCTCTAGACTGTGAAATCTAAGCTGCGTTAGCCGCCCCGCTGGGATAATAAAGTTTACATCGAAATGACTGAACAGTGTGACAGCATGTAAACACATATTCCAGGCATATTTCCATTGTGAAGGCACTGGAGGAATTACAGTATCTGTAGTAGACGACAGATGTGAATTGACTTTAACAGCAATGTTTAACAGTAAAACATATTTTCAACAAGGGGGACACCAAGATTGACATAAAGTACACAAGCATAAAATAAAAATAACTTGTTTCATCAGGGTTATGTGTGTACATGTAGCAGGATATTCTGAAGCCTGACAAAATACTTAAGTCTGCGTCTCCAGACAACGGGGTTGAGCTCAACTGAGACCTGCACGGAAATGTTTCCCACATCATTTATGATCAACATAATTGAACAGAAATGCTCCCCAATGAACAATGAGAAACAATTAGAGATCTGCACGTGTGTTGTGTAGGCCTATAGCCTATGAGTGTGTTTATGTTTGTGTACAGTGTGTATGAGCAAAGCTCCAGCACCTTGGCAGAAGGCCCTGTTCCAGATGTGGACCTGTATCTGTGTGTGTGTGTGTGTGTGTGTGTGTGTGTGTGTGTGTGTGTGTGTGTGTGTGTGTGTGTGTGTGTGTGTGTGTGTGTGTGTGTGCGTGCGTGCTTGCGTGCGTGCGTGCGTGCGTGCGTGCGTGTATTGCCTGCTTGCAACATTGTTTCAGGTCATTTCGATTCAATACCTCCTTGCTGTCGGGCAAAAACCTCTTAACTCCTTTTGTGTCATACTTTTTTTTGATCACACAGTGATACATAAAAGTATCAATAGTAGTAGATCCACAAGCTTGAAATGCGCCGCGAAGCCATTTGAATCCTGAACATGAGGTTTCCACCCGACAGATACGATATAACATACTGTACATGATACGGTTGAAAATGTGCACAGTGCACACATGAATGTGTGATATGGTTGAGGCCTTTTTCAAACCAGTCGAGTCACCAGGCACCACTACTTCTAAAAAATACATATATTATTTAGAGTAGACAGTTGTTTTTTTACTCCCTTTTTTCTCCCCAATTTAGTTGTTATGTCAATTAATTCCTCCCCACACACATTTCTGTGCTGTCACTGCTGTTGTATCCCTCGGACTCACCTGCCAGTGAGGAGCCCCCACCGGGTGGATGTACTGTAGGTCGTAGGGCCTACATCCCATTCCTCCCACCCAACACTGGTACTGCCCTAGCCCGTAGGAGTACGAGCAATGACCAAAATTCCGCCCGGCTTCCCTCCCCCGAACACCGGCCAATTGTGTTCCCATAGACGCCTGTCAAGCCGGATGCACCACGGTGGATTCGAACCCACAACCTCTGTGGTGGTGGGCAGTTACCACTGTGCCACTAGGCACGTCTCCTTTTTGATTGATCGATTGAATATTTCATCAGCACTAGTAGTCAACCTGTAAGCTTATGGGCACTTAATTCAGAATTCAGCCATGTTTTCTTGACTTACATTATATTAAATGATTAAAAGATTCAAGATTCGTTGAATTTCTTAACTAAATACTTACTACAATCATTTTCAACAACAGTCCACAGGACTATATATTGTTTTGTTGTCATATGGGTGTAATGAACAATCTCTGTAAAACGCCTTGGATAAAGACCTGGAGTCATTATCCTGGTCAGTATCCTTGCTAGTCTTTTTTTTCTTTTAAACTTGTCTAGCATCCGTTAGACAAATAATACTTTCACTATCTTAATTATTATCATATTATATATTATATAATAATTCAAATGAGCTGGTTGCCTTCAGACAGTTTTAGTTTCACTTTTCACCTGATGCAGTGATGTCAAGTGCCCTCCCACCTCGTTAATTTTGCAGCTGCATTGATTGCAAAACAACTGAGACAGCAAGCATGGTAAATTCAATCTCCCATCAATAAATGGTTGCTTTTACACTTCACATTTTGTGCAGATTAGCTACAACTGAGATGTGTTCATTTTATGAGCTTTTGTAGCTTGGCTTGTACAGTCAGGAAGAGTAAACTGGCTCCTGGCTTTAGTTTAGCCTACCCAAGCCCCCAGAACGGCTTGTAAATATTGAAGCAGCCGCCCTACTGGCCAAAGCTGGACTTTCAGGCGGGGTGAAACATACATGCACGAGCATAAGAGCGCGGCGCTGGGGTCTACAATAGGGTTCCATGGACGTCGACGTCGTTCGTGACGTCATTCGTGACGTTTTGGAACCAGAGCTGGTTCCAATTTCCCCCAGAATGCACCTGGATTAGCTATATGCTAGCACGTAGCCGTTGCTTCAAAACGCCACTGAGCACTTGCATTGAAATGATAGTGGGGGCGGGGCCCGTCCGCTCTCTATTTTATATACTCTATGAGCCTACCCACATTTTAAAGTTAACGTGTTAGGCTGTTTGTGGTAGAGATGCAGGAGGAGCTGGGGGAGGGAGGGGGGGTAATAGCAGGAATGACATGGGCCAAGTTATCGTGGAACATCTTTCTTCCATTTTATTGCGACCGAAGGTCGCATATACTCTGAAGAATCGTGTCGCTTGAGTGTCCGAAGCCTCGTGACCGTCCTTCCGAAGCCTCTGTGATGTCAGTGTGATGTCAGCGAGTTGTGACATCACTTCCTGTACAGGGCAGCTACACGAAATGTGGATAACACTATATATGGAGATAGTCCAGTCCATCATGTCATATGGGACTACCGTCATAGAAAGTAGCCATTGTTAGGCCGGAGTCAATGGCTGTCTGTCTGACTGCCAAGTCTGCCATTGACTTGCAGCGCATGAACGCCGCACTGGAGCGTGAAAACCAACAGGCCTGATGGAAAATGATACATGGCCGCAGGCTTTGTGACGTCCCACATCTTATGTGCTGGGCATATACTACTAACCGACGCCAAGGACCTCCAGAGGCCATACAAAGAGTATCTAACCCGAGGCCCCTTACTAAGTAGCATACATTTACAACATACCTTCTCCAAAAACATCAATATTGAACTCCATATGTATATGGATACATACATGTATTTTTATTAATAAAGGATAAAATAAAATAAAAATGCCATAGATGGGCATTCCCAAAAGCAAAATCCCTTTATGCCCATATATGGGGATTTCTGATGTCATCAATCTCTGGCCCTAACTAGCTCAAAAGCCTGCTTTACTCTGATTTACACCCTACCTTTCCAGATGATGACCTATTGGGTACACACTTATGTCCAAATATAGAAATCCCAAGGCATCAAACCTAAGCTTGGCTTTACTAATTAACATATGTTTCATGCCCATATATGGAGATCCCTGTCCCAATGTTATCAATATTAAGGACATATCTGGAAATGCCCATATTTGGTAATGTCCACATATGGGCATGTTTTGACATAACATAGTCAGGGAACTCCATGTATGGGCATAACATTGATTCTGTGAGTGTGCCATGATTCTGTGAGTGTGCTGAGCTCCTAGGGTTGATACCCTCACAAAAACATGAACAAACTCCCCCCAGAATGACAACAACTAGAATCGTCAGAGAAACGCTGTGGTTGGCCAGATTGTCAAGAATTGGCGCGACCTCGCCCTTTAGGGCGAGGTTGCATGTCACCCTGAGGTCGCATTCCACCCTTGGGTGTCTTACTAGTACTACATTTCTGATTTTAAATGGCATGAGGGACCCCCAAGACCAGTATCCTGGTCAGTATCTTGGTGTCAGTATCATGGTGTCAGTATCCTGGTGTCAGTATCATGGTGTCAGTATCCTGGTGTCAGTATCATGGTCAGTATCTTGGTGTCAGTATCCTGGTGTCAGTACCATGGTCAGTATCATGGTGTCAGTATCATGGTCAGTATCATGGTCAGTATCCTGGTGTCAGTATCTTGGTGTCAATATCATGGTCAGTATCTTGGTGTCAGTATAATGGTCAATATCTTGGTGTCAGTATCCTGGTGTCAGCATCATGGTCAGTATCTTGGTGTCAGTATAATGGTCAATATCTTGGTGTCAGTATCATGGTCAGTATCTTGGTGTCAGTATCATGGTCAGTATCTTGGTGTCGGTATCGTGGTCAGTATCCTGGTGTCGGTATCGTGGTCAGTATCTTGGTGTCAGTATCTTGGTGTCAGTATCGTGGTCAGTATCCTGGTGTCAGTATCGTGGTCAGTATCCTGGTGTCAGTATCGTGGTCAGTATCCTGGTGTCCATATCATGGTCAGTATCCTGGTGTCAGCGTCATGGTCAGTATCTTGGTGTCGGTATCATGGTCAGTATCCTGGTGTCAGTATCGTGGTCAGTATCTTGGTGTCGGTATCATGGTCAGTATCTTGGTGTCAGTATCATGGTCAGTATCTTGGTGTCAGTATCATGGTCAGTATCTTGGTGTCAGTATCGTGGTCAGTATCTTGGTGTCAGTATCGTGGTCAGTATCTTGGTGTCGGTATCATGGTCAGTATCCTGGTGTCAGTATCGTGGTCAGTATCTTGGTGTCGGTATCATGGGGTCAGTATCTTGGTGTCAGTATAATGGTCAGTATCCTGGTGTCAGTATCCTGATCAATGTGAAGTACAGGCGTACTGCAGATGCAGCTCTGTGTAAGATCAGTCTTTTCATTATATTCATTATATTCAAGTATTGTCATACATGTATTTGTATCAAAATACGTTTTGATATATCTTCGCCCATCTCTGCCTACATGTAATGTTGTATTGTTAATCTTTCTATTGTACTTCATCCTTTTCTATATATTGTTTGTTCTTATACACTGCATAAAACCTGATTTTATAGGCCAAAACGAGTATCTTAGTCATCAAAGCAACTTACCAGACAGACTGTTTTTCATTCAGGAGGCTGGTTAGCACCAGTCTCCTCTGTTAAAGAGCTTCATAGAGAGATGAGATTTTCAGCACCTTTTTCTCATTTTGTTTTATGGGAGCGTCTCAGTGGGGCAAGATCAACCATTAAACACTGTCTGCTGTCAAGATTCCAACTCTCTGCGCGCGCGCCTGTGTGTGTGTGGAGGGGGGTAGAGTCATTCAGTTTCCCAAACAGTGGGTCGAGACCCATTTGTGGGTCACCCCCCACAAACAAAGAAAGAAATCTAAGATCTAATCTAAGCACACAACGTGAGCTTGTAAATATGCTTTTTTCAATAGTTTGGGTCCCGGGCAAACGTTTAATCTGTCTTTAGGGTCTTTCTTGACCTGAAACCTTTTGGAACCACTGATTCAAGGAACGAAGCAAAAGGTGGGAGAGTATTGAATAGGGCTGCAACTATTGATTATTTTCAATAATCGAGAAGTGTGTATTTTTCATGTCAAGAGGGAGGTCTGCGGCCAAATACAATTTGGGGGTACTTGGCAAAAAAAAAAACATTTGAGAACTACTGCTGTAGATGGATGGATAAACACCTGTTTGTGTAAGATTGCTTCATGAGAGCCATGAAAGATCAACAAGAGTAAAATGCAAGTCAGACTGAGAACCAGTGCTAAAGTACAGTTTTGAGATTATTTTTCTTTAGGCTACTTGAGTATTTCCATTTTCAATATTTATACTAATACTGTACTGTACTTTTTTTTCCACTACATTTATTTTAAAAGGTTAGTACTAATCTACAGATGTAGATTATTATTCCTCAACATTCATTAATAGCACGTCTGTTCTTTAAGAAAATAAGTGTGAAATGGGAAATCCTGCATAATGAGTAGCCTATTTTCATGACAATACCTGTCGTATTTTTCATTTAATTTTTTTTTTCACTTCAGATTTTTGACTTTTACTTGAAACAGAGTATTTTTACATCGCTGTATTGCTACTTTTACTTGAGCAAAAACATTTGAGTGTTTCCACCAATGCTGAGAACCTACTGCAATATGTTCTGATGTACGGATGCCTTGAAATAATTAAGCACGAAGTTGCTGTCCCCGCCACGACAAGCCCTGAGAAGAACTATGATGTGGGATTAGCACCCGAATCTTCAAAATTAAGTGTAGGCCAACTTAATTGTGGCAGAATCTTAAACTTTTGTTGCGTTTTACCACTGATGGTGACCTCACAGGGTCAGAATGCTCAGCCCCATTACATTGGTTGGAAGGATTCTTAATTTGTGGTTTGTGATTCTTTCTTCTGGGCCCCACTCATAAAGAACCAAGATGAGTGATAGCATGTGCTCTGCAAGGGGGCCATTATGTTAAAGTGATTTGGATCAAAAGCTCAAAGGCCATGATTTATAGACAATGTTTTTAAGCAATTTACCCCTAATTTTCTCCCAACAACGACAAATTATTTCTCATGGCTTTGCTAAATTACTGGGCTCTTGTTGTAAATCAATTAGACCCATCCCTGTATAGGTAAAATTAGTAGAATTATATTATCTATTATTATGCCTGGAAGATAGTGTAGGCTAATAAAGACAGACATGCTGGAAAATAAGTACACAATTGTTCCCACACAAAATAGGCTGCCTGTATCATCACCCCACCACAACAGCAGTGAATCACATTCCCCTTTGGGCCATTAAAGAGCTGCTATGTCCCACATAAAGAGCTGGCACACTTAAGTATTTCTAGTGTCATAGAAATAAAATAATGATCATTCATTATTTTAGTCTTTATCCTCATCAATATCACTTTCACCATCACTCCCCCTGAGGCTAAAACTCTGTCCCACACAGAGAGCGCGAGTTGTTTCCCCCCACTTTTTATTTAAGCTCCCTTCCTTCCTTATCCAAGGATCTCTATCCCACTTTAACAAGGCACTTGACCTTCTCCGCCACTCTCCTGTATTCCCTGAGTGACGTAGAAAAAAAGTGGGCTGGCAGAGTGCTAAGTGCAGTAGTTTAGAACGCTATCAGTGCTTGCTGAAACATCACTAGTCAACCAGACTTCAGATAGCGCGCCGATGTTAGGTTACACTACTCGTCTCCCTCGTCTCGGATGTTATTCCAATGCAAATGTCTTGGTGGAGATACAGGGATGTGTACGGATGTGCGAGAGAGAGAAACACCACCTAGGACTGCTGCAATTTATCCATCGTCCAACTTGCACCGTCCGCTGCCCCATTCACTAAAGTTGAGAGGTTCACAGCGCGGCGCCGCTGAAAACTTTCTTGAATGACTTGCGCTGCGTTAGGATCACATCTGGATCTGAGGTAGCAGCCGCTCCAGTCCATACATGAGCCAAGCGGAGCTGTCAAATCCAGCGCAACTTAAACGGACATGACCCCTCTCTGCTTTTCTTTTTTCTTTTCTCGACAACTCTTGAAAAGGCGTTTTGAAGAAGGAATATTCTACTTATTTTGAGTCTTTTTTTTTTAAATCATTATTGTTTCGCAAAACCACAAATCATCACACAATGGAGCGCTCATTCCACAGACTGACTTGCGTCTTGATAGTAGTCTGTCTTTTGGATAAAAGGTGAGTTGACAGTCAGTAGCAGATTAAAATCATGACTTTGATTAAACTTTAGAAAAGTTCCAATTGGTTGTTTTAGTGTTGTAGCTACTATACAATGTTCAGAACACAATTCATCTTAAGTTATATAGCCTATAGCCTACTTAAAAATCAATTTACTTTTTTATATTGTATTACTTCTGGTTATTAAGTTACTGTGATAATTAGCCTACACTATCATTTATTAATGTCATAATTATATAATAAGCTACCCCAAGCAATTGAAATATTATTGTCTATAATTGATGGAAATACCAGTTTAATTATGGACATGCCCTCCACTTCGACTTAGAACCAACTTTTTTCAGACAGCCAATCTGCAGCCAGAACCTCTGGTCTTTGATCTACCAACACAGGCTGGCTGCTGTGTATACATGTTTAAACACAGAACAAAAGATGCATATAATTTGTCACTTTTTACAGTACATTTCATATGATCCACAATTAATTTGTCTCACATGCCCCCTAATGCCCAAATCACTGGTTCTCAAAGTGGGGTGCAGGGAACCTCAGGGGTTCTTTGGGGGCTTCCAAATTGACCTTTACATGTCTCTGAGAGTATTATACAAATGGACCCAAATGGGCCGCAAGGGCATCTTTGAATTACAAAAAAGAAAAAATAAAAAAAATAAAAAAAATTGATAACCACTGGCCTAAATTACCGGTATGCTTCTCATACAACCATGACGCTCACTGACAGTATATGAACTCATAAGCGTGCGTGCGTGCGCGCGTGCGCGTGCGTGTGCGTGTCAGTCATAGTACTAGATAGATGGACAGAGATGAAACAGGTCTTTCCTCAAAACAGAAAGCACAACAGGTAGGAACAGAGCCCTGAGAGGAACTACAAAGGAGAGTGGAGTCTGTTCAAAGTTTAACCACTTGAGCCCTATAGCACCCCTGCTCTGGGGGCAACATTTGGGCCAAAAATAGCAGATTGGCCATTTTCGATGAAGAGATTTGGTGTAGAGGGGAGGGGGGAAAAAAGAGTTCCTATCCAACTCAGGTCAGTTTGACTAAGAATAGAGGATTTAAGTGCATGTTAATGCCAACCATAAAGTGAAACATAATAAGATGTTATGTCAGAGTGGCTTATATTTTGATCTACCACTTGGAGATAATTGATCCGTAGCTACTGATATAAACCCTAGTGATCAGAGTTTCAAAAATAGCACACATTTTATTAGTGATTCTCAAATATTAAAATTAAATTAGTAAAGCTTTCAGACCGGCAACAGGTTGTCAATGTCAACGCGCACACGCGTGCGTGCGTGCATGTGTGTGTGTGTGTGTGTGTGTGTGTTTGGACATGTTCCTGGATGCACGTGTGAGATTGTGTGTGTTCAGTCCTGCACACAGTGTTTTACTCATAATAATGAAAAGAAAGCCTGCGTGTCTTTCAGCAGTTGACTTCATCGGCGTAGCCTGTGTTGTTGTTATTGTTTCTCTGTGTAACAGAACAGTGCCTACTGTTGTTGACACAATTGATTGATCTGCAACAGAACATGCACCAGTCGATTGCAGTGCATAGACATACTGTAGGCTTCAATTAGGTGAAAAGCCCTTAGAATTATCAGTAGGCAATTTGTCTGTGGGGAAGGTAATTTATATACTGTAGGCACGTAAAAATTGCTATTTTGTCAGACTTTTCCCCCTTATATCTGCTGTTGTGACAAGGATGAATTTAATTAATACAGTAACTGGCATCTACAAGTGAGATATCCTCAAAAAGAAAACTGGAGTGGTCCATACTGTATAATCTCAGTCTCGGTTTAGTGGACAGATTTCTCTGATAGCTGGAGCTTGAAGAACTGAAATGTTTCATCAGGGGACAGAACCTGGAGAAGATCCATTAAAACGTTTACACAATACTGGCTCCTTGTCTGAGAACAATGCTTTTTCTCGGTTTATTCAACAGAGTAGAGGTTCATATAGGTTATGTCCTCTTCTGGACAGATCTTTAGCGCCTTAAAACCTGTGACCCCAAATGACTCTTTGTACTGTCATAAACCCCTCAAGGTCAGTCTTCCATTCATTGTCAATACCGATTTTGCTCCCAGAAGATATTACAGAGGAGATGAGAGTCTGGCTCTCTATTTATTTATTTTTTCTCACTTTTGGCAAATTTTGCAACACATCGTATACTAAAACATTGTCAATTATTTCCTTTTGCTCTACCATCCGGTGTTTGTAGTGGTATTGCAGCAGCAGTACAACAATTATAAGGGAACATAACATGAATTACTCTGTTTGAAACTAAGCTCCCTTAACCTCTGGATGGGACACTGGGACAGACACACATAAACAAAACCATAAAACCTTTGAGTTCAGACTTTGAGTGGAGAACCCTCTCCAACACTGAACCGCCTTGACTGGTCAGAGACAATCGCTGCACTGCAAAATTTGGAGTGTTATTCAACTCTTTTGTGGACATAACTGTGGTCCATTTACAATCTCAACAGTCAAAATAGTGAAGAAAAAAAAACGCCTCATCTGCCAGTAGACTTGGGTGAGGTGCTAGAGTCAAAATGAAGACAGTTGAACAATTAAAGGGAGCCTCCGTACACTCGAAACTGCAAAATCTTTTTTTTTTTTTTTTTACTTTTTTTTATATAGCCTACAGATAGCAAGCTTTCGGTTGTAGACCTTCTTCAGGCATAAAGCAATCGGTAAATATGAGAGTATAAAGGTTCAGGGTGTCATCACTTGATTGGTGAATGAATGTGTCATACCTGCACAATCTCAACAGTAAAATTAACAACCCGGACGTGTCAGTGTGACTGTGTGTGACACCAGTGAAAAGTGATATCAAGTCTCTCTGTACACACGGATTCTCTTGTCTTTTGCTCCAATGCAGGGCAAACTCCAATGAGATATTGGGCTTGAAAATCCCCAACATTGAACCCATCCTGAATGCCAACACGGTGTGCCTGACACTGCCCGGCCTCACACGGCGCCAGCTAGAGGTATGCATGCGGAACCCAGATGTGACGGCATCGGCCATCCAGGGCATCCAGATCGCCATCCACGAGTGCCAGCACCAGTTCAGGGGGCATCGCTGGAACTGCTCCAGCCTGGAGACCAGGAACAAAATACCGTACGACAGCGTAGTTTTTAAAAGAGGTCAGTTTGATGGTTTCTGCGCACCATGCAGAGGAAACACCACAGTCGTTCCCCCTTTCCCTTTAACATCAAAGGTCTGCAGCAGTTATGTGGTTTCGATTTTGTGACGTCTGTTCTGAAGTGCTTGAAAAAAATAATCATTTGGTGATGCATAATGATGAGTGAAAGATGGTCATTGATTTAAATACACAGCAAGGCATCTGCCATCTTCAAAGGAGGCTGGTGTATTTAGCAAGCTACACAAATGATTATGGACGCATACTGTGTAAACAGACAAGAAACTCTAATGTATCTAAAACTCTCTAAAACAAACATTAAGATTTAGCTATAGTCTGGCACGACCTCTGGCCCAGCGGTCTGGGCATCAAGGCTCTAAAGTAGCCTGTGCATCTCGGGTTTGAGTCCCGTTCCCGACAATCTTTACTGTATGTCTCTCCCTGTTTCCTGTACATCTACACTGTACAACTATTAACTACAACTATCAATTTAGTTCTACACTGTACAACTAAAAGGCAGATATTGCCATTCTATACAATGTCAATTACAGCAGCTAAAAAGATACAAAAAAGATGGGAGATATGTCATTTTGAGTTCTCCTTTGCACTATACAATAAAGTATAGTCAGGTAATACAATGCCTTAAAAGTGTATTGTTTCACACACAAAGCTCTTCTTACTTTTAACAAGATACCCTGAAAGTAGACAGGTTAACAAGAGGGCAGTGGTCAGAAAGATGGATACCCCATAGAAGCCCAGTAATAAAATACACCCATCCTTCAAATCTAGGAGAGTGATAATCAAAAGACCCCCTGACAATAACGTCGCTTCCCAAATGCTTGTATCTCCAGTGACAGACAGCAGGCCACTCTTGTATGGCATTTTCTAAACTACCAGCTTACTCAATAGCCTGTACAATAGATCAGCTAACTTCAAAAGCAGTTAGTCACCTTTGGATTACTAAACCTAGTACAGATCAGTTTCCCATGAGGCTTTGTAGTGTTCAGGGCTTCTCGCGTCAGCCACAATGGATGAAAGGGGATCTTTACTGCTCTGAAGCTTTCGGTCCGACTCATCTGGGGTTATTTGCTGTGAAAGACATCTGTTCCTATAGCTGCCCAAGCACCTGGATAGATGCACAGGTACAATATGCTTGATACTCTTGAGTCTGGGCTTTCAGTTGGCTTTCAGACAGTTTAACCACATGAACCCTAGCGTCCCTATTCTGGGAATGTCATGTATAGGCAAACATTTTGAAGAATAGGCGAACAGTCTCTGAAAATGGCTAATCTACAAGCTCACAACATGTTGTGTTGCGACACGTTGAAAGCTTGTAGATCGGTGAAGATATTTGCTGTGGAGGGAAAAATGGGGGGGGGGGGGACTAAGGATTTATCCCTCTGGGACCCCGATCAATGAAGTATCGGTTTAAGTGGTTAATCAATCAATTAAGACAGTGTGCATCTATCAAAACCCAAATGCTCTGGCATTTATAGGATTGTCATATCCAATGAATGTGTAAATGTGGCTCAATGTCTGAGGCAAACATTAGATTATATTTAACTTTAATTTGATTACCGTATGGCCTGCCAACAAGATGGCCTTCTGGTGACGTAATGCAACACTACTAAAACATGCACGCTATGTGCCAGGACTGTCAATCTGCTCCGAACGCAAAGGTTGCACAACATTGAGTTCTATGTTTTTTCCGAACGAAAGACGAATGCCCTCAACCTCTGAATTTGTGTTCACAATGGGGCTGTGCATCTTTGAAGGCAGTCGCACAGCCTTGGAATTCCCCCTAGCAAGGATAATTGACTGTTTAAATCCACCAGACCTTGATTTCAGGGGTGCCTTCACCAGAAACATTCCCCAAACCCACCCTATGCCAGGGAGAATTCATTTTTATGGGCCCTCCTGATTCAAAATGGCAAAATTGCTCAATTTCACCCTGTGACCACGGCAAGAACCTTTAGCCTTGTTGTGACCTTCGTTGTCTGTGGTTAAGCTTAATACTAATACTGTCACTCTGTCCTACACACCTCTGGTGTGACTTTCACTCCTCACTGACTCATTTGAGACGCTGTTTGTCATTATTAGCCGCGGCAGTAGCTGCTTGTCTGGCATCCGTGTTTAGCCCCGGGTGCAGAAACTCCAAACCATTGATATAAACAACGTCTTTAAATTGGATGATTCACCTATTACATGTTGACGCATTATGCGCCACAGTAGTACTGAAATAGATGCAGATTTATGAGCTGCAACCGCTGTTGCGTGCAACTGGCTCAGGTAGGCCAGTTGCACGCAGGCTGGCTTATTCAGCCAGGACACTTAAGACAGAAGTGGATTAAGTGAAGTCTCACAGATTAATGCAACTTTTCTTTGTAGATCGCTGTAGGCCTAATCTATGTACCAGCCAGTATGTACGGTTTGTAATCATTCAATTATGTGTGTTTGGTCAATGCCATTGCAACATAAAAACTTTGAAGGCAGACAGAGAAAATAACAATGTTATTTTAGGTTGTATGGCTCACCCCCCGCCTATTCAATTCATGCCTCTCCTTTGGATATCCCTCTCTGGTCATTCATTTTTATGGGCAGTGGGAATATGCTTCTGGTCAGAGTTATTATACATAATTAAATACATGCATTTCATTTTGGGAAAGGTAGACTGTCTGTATGATATTTATGTTTGATAATATCACAATTAGTTCACTCTGACTCAGACATAACCATATAGAGATCCCACTGTAGCTACACCCAAGTATGGCATGTGTCATATACTGACTGTGACACCAGACCCAAACATACTGTGTCATCATCTTGACATCAGACTCAAAACAAATCATATAAGGATCCATATAAGGAGCTCCACGTCTACCATGACCATAATATGGAGTTCCTGGCTTACCATTATGTCCCAATATGGAGTGCATGAAGTTGCTCACGGTAACCTCTTGAGTAACCGTGACGTTCTAACGTGGTCAAGCCTAGATGATGTGACATCCCACCGCCAAGCGTCAAATGCACATGGAGACAAATGCACATAAAAGCCCCATCGGGCATTTATTGTAAGATTACATGGAGATCAACATGCACTGATGACATACACAACAGCATTAACCAAATGCACATATATGGAGATTTTCAGACACATAATGGGTGGACATTTATCGGTTGGATCGGTGGTGTGGCGTAGGTGTGAAGGCCGCATTTTTTTTAAATCGCTAATCTACAACCTATGTTGTGAGCGTGTAGATCCATTATATTCACTAAGTGCAAACATTATGGGATTTAAAATAATTGGCCCGCCCCTCACTATTACTCATTATAAGTCATTATAATAATTATCATAAGTCATATTTGTCTACTGTAGTTTCTATTAGCTAGTTTAATTCCCATCGATGATGTCATCTGTAGGCAGGTTTTCCAAACTGTCCATAAATCGGCCAATGAGATGCAGAGTGTGTAGAAATACTGTACGTAGTGCCATTTTGTAAGGATTATATGAAGATACTGTAAGTGCTCCTGTAACCAGGGAGTTCCCGTCCCCTGGAACCAGCGGTGTAAAGCAGGGGTCTTCAACGCTTTGAGGCCAAGGACCCCTTAGCTGAGACTGAAATGAAGCAGGGACCCCCACTACATACTGTATAACATTGTGTTAAAGATTAAACCTTTTCATAGATGTCATAGATAGCTTCATAGACTTGTGACAGCTCTACGTGTGACAGCTCTATAATATCATCAGAGTCTGTTGGATTCGTGTTGATGTGTGTTTTCAGACATTTAACCACTTAAACGCTCGATACTTTGTAAACTTGACCTTTCACTCTGTACTTGGTTTGCTCTTTTTTCCCTTCTACACCAAACCTCTTTGCCGAAAAAAGCAGATTGACAAGCTCACAACGCCTCGCTCTTTGTCGATCTGCTATTTCCGGCTAATGTTCTCCTCAGAATACAGATGCTAGGGTTTCAATTGGTTAATGTAAAAACGAAGTTCCTATCACACAAAGATGTGGTGGCCCCCCTGTATTAACCCCCTGTTGAAGACCCCTGGTGTAAAGTGTAAAGTACAATTTTGAGGTATTTTACTTTACTTCAATATTTCCAATTTTCTATACTTTTACTTGTACTCTACTACATCTCAGAGGCAAATATTGTACTTTTACTTCGCTACAATTATTTGAAAACGTTATTACTAGTTACTGTGTAGAGTCTGATTAGCCTATTATTACAAAACAAGCTTTAACAACTTCGATCCTATATACATGTCGTCCATTTGACAAATCACACACTCCACTTCCAGGTTTGTCAGGGCTTCTAATTTTACTACAGCAGAATAACTTCTGGATCATCCCCGGCTGTATCACTTATCTCCCCTCTGATGAGTTATGATGATGAATGCAACGGTTCTGTGTTCATCCCTGCAGTGGTGGAAGAAGTACTCTTTACTGTAATAATAGTCTAAATATGCGTAATAACTAAAGTTTTCAAATAGTTGTAGTGGAGTAAAAAGTACAATATTTGCCTCTGCTGAGGTGTAGTAGATTTAAGTTATAAACCAGTAAGACTCCCTAATCGGGAGATAAGGTCAGCAGTGTCCAAATATGTGTTTGAAAACAATCGGCCTGATGGTGGCGCTAAATGGGAGAGATCCATGTCTTTTCAGGCTGCGACCCCCAAAATAATCATATTTTAACTGGGGACCCCCCACACCCTAACGAGCACTAAGAATGAGGCATTACATTTTGTATAACACGGTTCTATTGTTGCGAGGCATTGTGAGCATGTAGATCGACTATTTTCACAATTTCTGCCTCTAATATTTGGCAATTTGGCCAGTGCTTAATTTGTCCTTTTAGAGGTATTAAAAAGTCCTTAAATTGTCACTTTAGAAATGTGCAGATACCCACACTTAAACGTTATGTTGGTTTGTTTACTGTTGAGTGAGAGAACAATGTTGCACATTAAAGTAATCATCTGGGGACCCCCCTAAATAATTTGGGGACCCCCTCCCCGACCCACAGGTTGAGACCCACTGCAGTACATGAGTTAATGTACTTAATACTTAATTTCCACCACTGCATCATCCCTGTTTAGCCCGGATTGAGAACTAGGCTAAAAAGGCAGTCAGACAGGATGTGGAGAGACAGGTGGGAGAAAACTCTCTCTCTCTCTCTCTCTCTCTCTCTCTCTCTCTCTCTCTCTCTCTCTCTCTCTCTCTCTCTCTCACCCTTTCCTTAATTCTCTTTGCCGGTGCTGCTCGTTCGCTCTCCCTTGCTAGGCTATACTCCGAGAGCTTTTTACCCCCCTTTGCCAGTGCGAGTGCTTGTGAATTTGCTCTCAGCACTTTCCCAACTCTTGGCGGCAAAAAGCATAAACCAGTTTAGTTGGTTTCTGTAACACAAAGTGACAGTTTCCTTTTAATCTTTCATTTCATTTTGCCACTTCCTCTGCCATCAGTTCAGCGGGGCGTGCCGCGGCCAGTAAATTATTTGTTAGATTGATTTGTTCCAGGTCTCCCGGCTGGCCTGCCTGCGCTGCAGTGCCGGGCACACAGCGGGGCAAGAGCTGAAACAGCCTTTCCATGTCTGTGGCTCTGGGCTGCACCTAAGTGCCATCCCTCCCTCTCCCCCCGTGTTGCCAATACACACGCACACACGCGCTCATGCTCCCTCACTCACTCACACACACACACACACACACACACACACACACACACACACACACACACACACACACACACGACACTCGCACATACTGTATACCTCCCCTATGGAACTATGGGAAGAATGAGGGAGAGAGGGAAGTGTGTTGGGAGTGTGTGGAGTGTGGAAGTGGGAGATGAGAGAGACAGAGTGTGTGTGTGTGTGTGTGTGTGTGTGTGTGTGTGTGTGTGTGTGTGTGTGTGTGTGTGTGTGTGTGTGTGTGTGTGTGTGTGTGTGCACGCGCGCGCGCGCGTGAGTGTCTTTAACAATGTATTTGTTTGCTTGCATGTTATGTCAAATTAATATCAAATGTATCATTTGTTTTGACAGTCAGTGTTTTGTTACTAGTTTGCCTTCCTACACCCTGGACAATGGGATGGATATATTCTGCAGTCCCAGCAAGTAATCTAATCCTAAAAAGAAAGAATGAAAATAAATCTTGATTAAACACTTTACAATCTTCACAGTATACATACACTGACATGATGTAGGGCAAGACTATCATAAAATATGCTGGTGACCAGATAGGGCCAATCCATTGTGGTTTAGAATGAAATGTATATTTTCCCCTCTCTTAGTTTGTTTTTGACAGCATTAGTTGTTCGTCACGGATCAGTTTGGTTCGGTTCTGTGTGCTTCTGCATTTTGTTGAATTCATCAAGGAACAAAAGCAAGCCTTTAGTTCAGGAACTCTTGCCTCGTTCCTCCTTACGGTTGCAGAATACTTCTTGAGGGAAAGGAAGTTCTGCTTTTTGGCAGTTCTTGTACCACCAAGAAACACCAGTGTGAACATTGCTCCATACCAGGAGGAGGCTAGGAGTTACAAACCTCTATTATGTTCTGGGTTCTGGGTTCGATTCCACTCATCCCAGGCACCGTCAACTCAGCGTATGAGTAGCACATCCCAGAAAGTGCAATACCTACAGTACCAAGATATTTGGTTAAGTACTGGGAACTGATGGCACTCTAGGTGTTGCGCTCCACCAGCAATTCATCTCCGAGGGGTCTAGTGCATTGAAAAGGGTATAGATAAGTAAAAAGACCTCTACTTTACATATCAAAGAGAAATGGGAAACAGGATTTGGGGTGCAGATTGCCGAAAAGGACTGGTACAATATTTGTAAGACGCAATGCACGGCCACAAGCTCTAGAGTGTGGAGAGAGTTTTCCTGGAAGAACGCTATTACTGTAGATACTTTAACTCCAAAGATCAGATGAAAAGTCGCAGCAGAGAAACAACCATGCTGGAGACTGTGCTGGCCACGAACATATATTTTGGAACTGTCCAAAAATGTACAAATATTGGGATGAAGTGTGGTCAGTATTTAAATAGATATTGAAATATGAAATACCAAAGACAAGTGTGGTATTATATTCAGGAATCTTGACGCAGGAAAACACACATGGAGACGACAATTTGTCTGGTCAAGGTGCTACTGGCAGCCAGCAAAAAAGCAATAGCAAGATTGTGGTGCAGAAGTGACTCCCCAACTTGTGAGCAAGTGGTTGTGCATTGTGGAGGAAATGTATGTAATGGAGAGATTTACACATAGACTCAGGATAGAGGAAGAGTTGTGAACTAAGGTGTAGGCTGGGGTGGTGGAGGCATGTTTGCCCGCAGCAGCTGTGGCAGCAATGGAAAAGCAGAGATCTAGTAAGAGGAAGCCGTATTCAAATGTACCGCCTTTTGAGGCAGCGGCGTCAGTTCAGCAAAAGCTAGGGTATGGCAAAGAATCAAAGATGGGAGTCCTTATGGAAAAGAGGCATTATATTTTGTATAACACGGTTCAATTGTGAAAATAGCTGATCTACATGCTCACAACGCTTCACGCTGCGAGGCGTTGTAAGCATGTAGATCAGCTAAAACAAGTTTTGTCAGTTTTATACACAGGTTTCTACGGTTTCTTGGGTTGGATATGGCAGCTTGGAACGGTTGTTCAAGTGCAGCTAAACTTAGCATGTTAGTAAACATGCCACAATTAACAATAATGCATTGCACCTGTGCAGCTGACGTGCGGAACCTGGGAAAATACCATTTTGTCAAGATGGGGAGAATACAAGTGTGGAGAATATAATTATAATACCTTGTTAAAGTGACCATTTTGTTAAGTTTTGCATTTGTAGTTATTCTACTGTAGTTTAACAACATAATAACCAGCGCAGATAGACAAAGATGGATTTATATTTAAAAGTAACTTTTATTTTCCCCCCTGGACCCAGGGTATGGCAGCTGCATACCCCTGCCATACCTAATTGACGCCCCTGTTTTGAGGGAATGAGGTGTGATTGGTTTGTAGGAAAGCGTGGCTTTCAATCAGCAGACTGACAACTGATTCAAGCTAAGCTTTTGCGACTTTTGTGCCCTGCATGAACTAACACTATGCTTCATTTACAGTACTTACTTACCTACTTATAGTTCATCTCTGATGACTCACAAACACATCACACTTTGCATTGTGTCCGGCGCCACAAATGACGAAAACAATTAAAAAATAAAATAAGTAGAAGCATATTCCCACCAAGTCCGGTATGTTATTGTGGCCTGGAGCTGGCGCTATAATAGGGCAGTGTTAAAAGGGTGCCATATCTTCTTCGGCCTTTCACGGCGATTGGACGCTGCATGCAGGATTTGAGACATTTTGGTCCACAAATGAGTTTTGCTAAAGTTGACCTGCTGTGGCGCTATAAGAGGCCAATGTGAAAAAGGGTGTCATTTATTCCTTGATCCAGTGGGAATGTGCTGGCAAAATATCACGGAAATCGCAAGCTGCGTTCATGATTTGAGGCATTTTGTTCAAAACAGACCAATCCTGCCAATATTAGCCAATTAGTATGGAATTAGAAATATTGGACAGATCTGTCTTGATCACATGAGCTGGTAACAGACGGACGGACGGACGGAAACATGGACGGACGGACAGGACGTGCAAAACATAGTCCCCCCATGCCTTCGGCCTGGTGGAGACAAAAAAATAAAGTTAAAGCGCAATGTCAACATACTGTATATAGTGGGTGGGGTCTAATGTGCATCACTCAAAGCGGAACCACATTGAGTATAAAACAGTTACATCTAGTCATCCACAGAGAACTTGTTCGGTTTTCGGTTTTTAGCTGATCTACATGCTCACAACGCTTCACGCTGCGAGGCGTTGTAAGCATGTAGATCAGCTAAAACAAGTTTTGTCAGTTTTATACACAGGTTTCTACGGTTTCTTGGGTTGGATATGGCAGCTTGGAACGGTTGTTCAAGTGCAGCTAAACTTAGCATGTTAGTAAACATGCCACAATTAACAATAATGCATTGCACCTGTGCAGCTGACGTGCGGAACCTGGGAAAATACCATTTTGTCAAGATGGGGAGAATACAAGTGTGGAGAATATAATTATAATACCTTGTTAAAGTGACCATTTTGTTAAGTTTTGCATTTGTAGTTATTCTACTGTAGTTTAACAACATAATAACCAGCGCAGATAGACAAAGATGGATTTATATTTAAAAGTAACTTTTATTTTCCCCCCTGGACCCAGGGTATGGCAGCTGCATACCCCTGCCATACCTAATTGACGCCCCTGTTTTGAGGGAATGAGGTGTGATTGGTTTGTAGGAAAGCGTGGCTTTCAATCAGCAGACTGACAACTGATTCAAGCTAAGCTTTTGCGACTTTTGTGCCCTGCATGAACTAACACTATGCTTCATTTACAGTACTTACTTACCTACTTATAGTTCATCTCTGATGACTCACAAACACATCACACTTTGCATTGTGTCCGGCGCCACAAATGACGAAAACAATTAAAAAATAAAATAAGTAGAAGCATATTCCCACCAAGTCCGGTATGTTATTGTGGCCTGGAGCTGGCGCTATAATAGGGCAGTGTTAAAAGGGTGCCATATCTTCTTCGGCCTTTCACGGCGATTGGACGCTGCATGCAGGATTTGAGACATTTTGGTCCACAAATGAGTTTTGCTAAAGTTGACCTGCTGTGGCGCTATAAGAGGCCAATGTGAAAAAGGGTGTCATTTATTCCTTGATCCAGTGGGAATGTGCTGGCAAAATATCACGGAAATCGCAAGCTGCGTTCATGATTTGAGGCATTTTGTTCAAAACAGACCAATCCTGCCAATATTAGCCAATTAGTATGGAATTAGAAATATTGGACAGATCTGTCTTGATCACATGAGCTGGTAACAGACGGACGGACGGACGGAAACATGGACGGACGGACAGGACGTGCAAAACATAGTCCCCCCATGCCTTCGGCCTGGTGGAGACAAAAAAATAAAGTTAAAGCGCAATGTCAACATACTGTATATAGTGGGTGGGGTCTAATGTGCATCACTCAAAGCGGAACCACATTGAGTATAAAACAGTTACATCTAGTCATCCACAGAGAACTTGTTCGGTTTTCGGCAAGCTGAAAAAAGCTCAACATTCATTTGAAGTATGCTGCCAGCTTTAGTGACAGTGGTGATACTGGCAGCTGCAAGAGCACATGCCATGAGAGTGAGTTGCAGCAACAATTTTCTGCTTCATCCAACTTTTCTTTGTAATCAAAGTTTACAAAAGTGAAGCAAGCCAATAACATGTCTGTCATGTCATGCCGTGGGCTATTCTTAAAATAAAATAAATAGAAAATATATAAAGTTTTTATTAAGATATAAACAAGGAAATAACATCAGGCTTCGCTAAAAAGAGAAATAGAAGTTAATGGCATTTTATTTGACTCCCAACGAGCAGCCTGAATAATTTCCCCTGCAAGCAGTGGGCTATAAAATCTTAAGTGGTTTCTTTTCATGTGTTCTTTACAAGTTTCCATTATAATCCTCACTATTTTCAACACCAGTAAGTGATTGCCAGTAGGGCTTGCCTTTATAGAACCTGAGGGTTCCATGCTTACACGCAGTAAGCTGAGCCCCAACAGCAAACACCCAGGGAAATTCTAAAGGGTACAAGTGTAAGTGCTGCTGCACTTCATCCTGCAATATTTAGGGATTACACGGAAGATATGAAGGAGGTTTACGTTCAGAGGACTAGATTGAAGTGGACTGGACAAGGGAAAGCGTGCGTATGTCCGTGAAGAGAGAGGAGGCACAGCCCCAGGAGGAAGTTGGCGGAGAGAGACAGTTAAATTAAAGATAGTTCCTAGAGTTGTTCTCATTACTTGGTGCCTCTGCGGCAAGGGTGGGCGATATGGTGATAAATATCGCTGAGACGATACAATGTCTCCACGATATGCCTTTTCAGAGATATCGTATATATAGTGAGGGATCCTTATAAAAACGTCCTGTTGAATTGTTAATACAGAGATGCATTGCAAAATCCATTTAAACCTGCATTTTGGTCTAAATCAGTAGTTCTCAAACTTTAAAATGTCAAGGTCTCCCTTACGGGTCCATTTGGTTTCATTTGTACACTGTCAGAGTTACATACTTAGAAGGGTAAATTTTAGATCTCCCAAAAGGAACCCGGAGAGTCCCTAGAGCCTACTTTGAGGACCATTGGTCTAAATGGTCAGTTACTCCTTTTTATTTTAGTTTGTGTTACCTTGTAGTTGGTTGTACTGTTAACTTGAAAAATAACCATAAAAATCAACATGAAAAAGAATCGTGATAAGATTGTGTATCGTGATACAGCTTGGAAAGATATTGTGATATTGTATTTTTCCATATCGCCCACCCCTACTCTGCGGTATCAGATACAGTGTCAGATAGAAATGTCTCCGAAACCCTTACTTTTCAGGAAATAAAAAAATAAACCTGTGTTCCAAAGGATCCAATGAGTTATTATTTAGTCACAAGCTCTTGTTAATACTTTGCATTTGTATACTGTACTTCCACTATCAAATTCTTTTCCAAAATAGCAAAAATAGCAGGTATACAAGTTCACAATGTGTCATAATGCAATGCGCTGTGAGCTTGTAAACCGCTATATTTGCTCGGCAATCTTGTACTACGAAGTAGGGCATTAATTTATTTATAATGTTGAATTATGGAGATACAAGCTTTTCTGCCCAACAGTGGTGGCTGTGTTAGACATACTGGAGAACGAACAGGGATCAAATGACAAATGATACAGGCTCATTACATGCACCTTAACTTAACGCACTTAACTATTGCCTTTAGAAGCAGCGGTTTTTCAAAGGATATAAAGGTGGTGGGTTGGAGGAGGGTGAGCCTGCACGTAATTATCCTCTTCATCTTACACATGTATATTGCATGTTATTCGCTCCTAAAAACCTCCATTATATATAATGGCATGATGAGGAAAGAGAAAAGGGTCAGCCCCAGAGCGGATTACATGACAGATCAAATGCTATAGCCATCTGATGCAAGTTAGCAAACCGGCCTATGACTCGGCCAGTCAGTCAGTCAGTCAGTCAGTCAGTCAGTCAGTCAGTCAGTCAGTGGTGCTGAAGCTAGTCAGCCTGCAGTAGCTATAGGCATGTTAATGGTTTACAGGTTGGATAAAAGAGCTGAGGAAATGGTTGAGGCTTTAAGGCAGGGATGAGGTACAGCACAGAGGGAGACAGAGAGAGAGGATGATAGGACTGGAAAACGTTAGGGAGGGAGAATAATGGACATGGTCAAACCGTCATGCATCCCCAAATACTGAGTGTTCAATTTAACTATTTAAGTTGTCTCGCTGTATAAAATCTGTTTTTATGATCAACAAGTGTTTGTCTTAACTCTAAATTGATTTAGCTCAGACGTTTGTGGTGTTGTGGGGTAATACAACAAGCTTTGTTCCAATGGCATCTTGCATCCATCGTACAATCTCATGTACATTCTTGTAGCCGTTGAAATATGAAGTTAGATTATGCCTTCATCCACTTATCCCTTAATGTACTTGTAGCCGTCAAAAAACTATATGGCACTGGTTCTCAACATGGGGTCCGGGGGACGCCAGGGGTCCTTAGGGCGGTTCCAGGGGGTCCCCAGCTAAATTATGGATGGTTAGGAAACAATGTACCCCAATGATTCTATAAGTGCAAATGGAACCAAATGAACCTGTACAAGTCCATTTGTACACTCTCACACTTCTGAAGATTGTGGGGCACAGAGAAAAAATATCTGTATCAATCTGGGGGTCCTTGAAATGAAAGAGGCTGATATGAGAATAACTGCCTGCTCTATGTGTGTGCACGGCTGCTGCAACACTTCTTCTTTGCTGCCTTGTTTTCTCAAGAGGAATTGTCTGCGTGCGTGCGTGCGTGCGTGCGTGCGTGCATGCGTGCGTGTGCATGTGCAGTGTGTTTGTGTGTTTGTGTGTGTGTGTGTGTGTGTGTGGGGGGGAGGGAGCAGTTGTTCTTGGCCTGTACATACACGATTACATAAATACTTTACAATCACTGCAGCAGCAAGACAAGTGGGCCAGTCTGATATATAGGCAGGACAGACAGGAGGTGACCCAGCCCTGTTTCTTTATTAGCAGTGTGTCAGTGTGTCCTCTCTTAGGGGAGGGGGTTGGTGGGGGTCTGCTCACTTTCAGCTGGCCCACCGGGACACGCTATGCAAGTGTTTGGAACACTTTAAACGCTATTGTCCCAGATGTTACTCTTGTTTTTATAAGACATGTGGCCTGTGCTTTATGCGCGCTCACGTGCGTGTGTGTGTGCGTGTGTGTGTGCATGCGTGTACATTGTGCATGTTCTCTTAAGCCTGATTTATACTTAATTGCACGCTGGTGTCGCTCACCAACAATAGCCGATCTGCAAGCGCACAACAGCTCTGCAATGCAGGCTGTGCAGCGCCTTCTGAGTTTATAGATCATGCAATCTTTGTGCAGGACGCTGTACGCAAGTATAAATCAAGGGGAACTTTATCAAACTGCATTTAAGGCTGTTCAACAGCGCACATACATGGTAAAAAGTGTCCTTTCAACTCTAAATGTAAACATTTTTTATGGTGGTTAAATAAAAAGTTATTTGTATTTTATATGTACAGCGTAACATTAAATCATGTAAGTTAAATGTCCTCAAATATCTAAACTTTTATAAAATGTTCTTCTTTCAACTTGGCCGTCAAAACAGGACTTTCCAACACATCGTACCCAAAAATCTGGCACGGGTCGGGCTCTAATCATTATTTGTAAAGCAACAGTGGAGCTTTACAGTAAAAGAGAGAGGATTTGTAGTATGAACCCTGGGGGCACATTAGGACTCTTTATTGAGCCAGCAGTATACATATAGCCTACTTGATTATAAATTTCATTTAAAATCAACTGACGTCTGCTCAGATCGTCACGATCAGCGCTGCAGGACCTGTTAGTGCTTAAAGGAGTAGTTCACCCAAAACATTACTTATTGTCTATCAATTACGCACCCCATGAAACCTTGAATTCATGGAGATTTCTGTTTTTTGTCTCATCGCTGAGTAAATGATGATCAAATTATTGGCTCAAGAATGCAACAAAAACAAACAATCTTCATGAATTGAAGGCTTCGTGGGGTGTGTAATTTATAGAAAATACGATATATATTCTTTTAAGTGTCTTGCTCTGGTACACTTTGACACTTGAATTGGGTGAGCCGGGTGCCCTTAGTGATTACCAGACCTGCGTTAGTTCTGGGCAAATGCCACCCACGGAAGCTTCTGATTGGCTGAACCGGAGCTAGGGAGCGCTCCTTTGTGTTCGCTTGGACCACGCGGAGGTGGCGGGTGTTCCGACCACCTAAACCTAACCTTAATCAAAAATATGCCATGGACCAGGGGGCCACATCTTGCCAAGGTCACATTGACCCCTAACCTTTTACAATAACAACAACCCCTTTTTCCCCAGGGGTCATCGCCATGTTGGGTTGTGGTGGACATTTTTGTCAAAATATATATTTATCAATAATATTACCAGAAACATAAAGAGATAGCCCTGAATGACCATAACAGGTCTGTAGCTCTGAGAGTGTACAAATGGAGCGTAAGGGCCCATTTGTTTCCATTTGTACACTCTGAGTTATGGGGGTCCTTGCATATAAAATGCGCTAGTACTAGTCGGGCTCCTAATATGCCATATGTCTCAGATGTTCTGAAGAAAACCTGGAGACTTGACATTCAGTAATTAAGTAATAATTATGAGAATTTGCCACGGACATGTTGATGACCCCTGCTTTTTCCTCTTCCCCTTGTGCTGTGTGACCCCCGCCCCCACACAAGGTTTCCGAGAGAGCGCCTTTGCGTACGCCATCGCGGCGGCGGGCGTGGTCCACGCGGTGGCCAACGCCTGCTCCATGGGCAAGCTGAAGGCGTGCGGCTGCGACGAGAACCGCCGCGGCGACGAGGAGGCCTTCCGCATCAAGCTGCACCGGCTGCAGGTCAGTGGTGGAGAAAGTACTCACAATACTGCAATGGAGAAATACAACTGTTACAAATAGAAGTCCTGTATTCAAAATTTACTCAAGCAAAAGTACAAAAGTATTGGTGTCAAAATGCCATTTCAAATTTTCAAATGTATCCACCTGTTTCCGCAAGACTTTACTGTAGCATTATCTGCGGAACACTTCCGGTTAACAGCAGACATACAAGCTCACGTCGCGTCGCAGATGCAACCGTTGTGAGCTTGTAGATCACACTAGGCTGCGACGCCGGAAATGCCGCTCGCCTTCTGCGCAATGCACGATGGGATGTTGGAAAGTTGTGGATAAGACTCGACACATTGTGAGCTTGTAGATCGGCTATTTTCAAAAGGCCAAAATGTATTACTAGGGCTGAAGTGGTTAATGTATGTTTTTGAGCGGTGGTCACACCGTCTCCTATACGTGGCCGTGTGTGTATGCGTCCGTCCGTCCGGCCGTCCGGCCGTCCGTCCGTGTATGTAGCCTCAAGCCTGCAGTACCTTTTCTGACCACACATGTTAAGGGAGGGGCGCTGTTGTTCTCACACACACACACACACACACACACACACACACACACACACACACACACACACACACACACACACACACACACACACACACACAGGGGAGAAGGGTGGGTCAGCATGTGTGGTCAAGTATTATTATTATTATTAACAAACTGAATGTTTTAGGGTCAAATAAATTAGAGTGTGTGAAGAAACTACAGCATTGTAAAGCACACTAACCCCGCTGCACCCACCCAGTAGTGCTGTTGCACAGCCTCCACGACCACCGCTCAGTTCACACGGGTGTGATTTTAATAATATTCCAAATCTGCAAAGTAACTTGTAACTAAAAGTGTTCAAATAAATGTAGAGGAGTAAAAGTGCAATATCTGGATCCGAGACGTTGCGTAGCAAAAGTAAAAGCATTGGACACTGGAAATAATCAAGTAAAGTACAAATACCTCAAAATTTTACATAAATGCAGCCCTTCAATAAATGTAAATGGTGCATTTATGTAGCGCTTTTATCCAAGGCGCTTTACATAGATTGTGCATTACATTCACCCATTCACACACCGATGGTGGAGGAAACCATACAAGGCACAAACCTGCTAACTGCTCGAACTGGGAACCCTTTGGGAACCCTTGTTGCTCTAATGACGGTTTCTCTACCCCTGAGCTATGCCGCCCCTAAATGTACTTGGTTACTTTTACACCACCGGCTGCAGGTGGAGGTAGGGGTGGACGATATGGAAAGATACAATATCACAATATTTTCCCAAGCTGTATCACGATACACAATCTTATCACAATTCTTTTTCATGTTGGTTTTTATGGTAATTTTTCAAGTTTCTTAACATTACAGCCACCTACAGTACAAGGTAACAAAAACTAAAAGAAAAAGGACTAACAGACCATTTAGACCAGCGGTCCTCAATGTGGGATCTAGGGACTCTCTGGGTTCCTTTTGGGGATACCTTGACATTTTAAAGTTTGAGAACTACTGATTTAGACAAAAATGCAGGTTTAAATGAAGAATTAAATGAATTCTGCAATGAATCTCTGTATTAACAGTTCTACAGGATCTTTTATAAGGCTCCCTCATTGTATCACGATATATACTATATCTCTGAAAAGGCATACCGTGGGGACATTGTATCGACTCTCAACGATATTTATCACCATATCGCCCACCCCTAGGTGGAGGCCATCCACCGGGGGAAGGGCATGGTGCACGGCGTCATGGAGCACTTCCCCGCCGAGCTGCCGGGGCCCCAGGACTCCTGGGAGTGGGGCGGCTGCAGCCCCGACGTGGAGTTCGGGGAGAAGTTCTCCCGGGACTTCCTGGACGCCCGTGAGACCAACAAGGACATCCACGCCCGCATGAGGCTGCACAACAACAAAGTCGGCAGGCAGGTGAGTGACCGCATCATTTTCACCATTTGTCTTGTGACAAATTGATGGCTGGAGTACAGTACTGTACAGTATATATAGCTTAAGTGCTTAAGAATTCAAGGATGATATTTGATCTGTAGCAGTTCCAAGAGAAAACGCTGACTCATTTTCAAACCCATCCTTTTTTTTTTTTTTTTTTTAAAGCTTCAGGCAAGAGAACATTTTTCTATCTAAAGTCAACATTACCAAATAAGTTACAGTGTCTGTCTGTCTGTCTGTCTGTCTGTCTGTCTGTCTGTCTGTCTGTCTATGCAGTATGATATACATTCTACTATACACTGTATACTATACAGCAGGGAATAGATGTATTGAAAAATGGTAAATGGTGCACTTATGTAGAGCCTTTATCCAAGGCACGTTACAGAGACTGTGCATTACATTCACCCAGACACACACACATGGCGGAGGACACCATGCAAGGCACCAAGCTGCTCACCGGGAGCAACTAGGGTTCAGAGTCTTGCTCAAGGACTCTTCGACACTATGTAACTCTGGGGGAGCCCAGGATCGAACTGGAAACCTTTCGGGGACCCTCCATGGTCTAATGACGGTTTCTCTACCCCTGAGCCATTGCCGCCCCATATACTATGTATATACTCTATACTAGTATACATCAGAGAATAGATGTCCTGAAGATAAGATGTTTCCCCTCTTTCATGCTTGATACACTGCACTCCTACCGCACCGTTCACCGTTCTGATTCTCTCCCCCAAGGAGAAATGTTTGGAACATTTTGGAGTACGAGTGGACGATAAATATAGGTTCATGTCACAGTGTTGTACAATGGCCATCACTGTGGAGGGGAAAACTATGGCCTTCCCTGTAGAGAGGGGAAAACATATTTACTTGTAAAGCAGGTGGAGAGTGTGGGTGAGTTCAGGGCCTGTGGGCCAATGCTCACGTCATAATGAGCAACACAGTCACTTTATTGGCTCAATCCACACCGGCCTGTCATTATTACATCCTGATTTAATGTGTTTGGCCTGTATGTGTACAAGAGTTGAATTGGGAATGTGTGCTTGTGTGCGTGCGTGTGCAGGGGCGTCACAAGGAAAGGAAACGTGGGACTGAGTTACTAGGGCCCAAGGAGGTGCCTTAATTATTTAATACTTTAGCTATTGAAAAATGGCAGATATATAAGCTCACAGCGCAGCACCGAGTGCCGCGCTGCGAGCTTCTAGATCTGCTATTTTTGAAAAGTCGTGAAAATGTGTGCAAATCTTTGAATATATGTATTTTTTGCCGAACATTTGCAACTCAAATTTTGCTTCTTGGGGGGGTCCCTGGAACAACATGTTTTGAGATGAGGGTCCTCTGCCAAAAACATGTAATTTTGATGGTCCTTCACATGAAAAGGTTTGAGCAACATACGTTTTTCAAAAAAACATATAAGGAAATATGAAATATTCAAAGACGTGCATAAATGTTCACGATTTTTCAAAAATAGCAGATCTACAAGCTCGTTTATCTGCTATTTTTCAATAGTTAAAGCAGAAAATAATGCGTTCCCATTCTAAATTGGTTAACCCCCTTCCCCAATGAAGAACATTCATGGGGGGCCCGCAGTGAATCCTTGTACCCAGGGCACAGAATTTGGTGCGACACCCCTGTGCATGTGTGTGCGTGTGCATGTGTGTGCGTGTATATGTGTGTGTGAGGGGGGTCTGTCTAAGCTCCCCAGGCTGTTACCAGTACTTACTTGACAGTTGAAGCCTTGCAGAATAACAACAGAATGAGTCCTTTATGTTATATGAGCATTATTAGAATCCAAACATGAGTTAATTTGGCCGTGCTGATCCATGTTACTTTAAAGACGTTGAGAGAGAGGGCAGCCAGTGCAGAAGGGCCTGCATCAAATGTCTGCTGAGTCACTCTTGATATACAGTGCCTGCATATGCATACAGTATTATGTACATATAATTTCACTTTCTGTGGCATGAAAATACAATATAATGGCTCTGAAATTGTACTTATATGGTAATATGACAAGATTATATTGAATCCCCTGCTTTAAATCAGAGGTTGCAGAGGTCACCATAGCTCTTGTCCAATCAAGCGTCTTGTTGCTGGCTATTTATGCATGCTCAATTTCACCCAGTGGCGTCAGTTCAGCAAAAGCTAAGGTATGGCAACATGACTGGTGTCTTACATGCATGCCTTCGCGCGTGCCATACCTTAGCAACAGGCATTATGAATTTACATACCTTGCCATACGCAATTGACGGCCTCCGATATCACCGCTTTGACCTCGCCACTGTTCTAGACTGTTCTCCATCCACTATGTTCCCATGTCCTCCACTGTTCTCCATCCACTATGTTCCCCTGTTCACAAGCAATCACAAACTCATTAAGTGTCTGACCAGTCACATGCAACGTTTGCATTGGTGTCTCTGCGGTGATGTCAGCTTGGAAAATGTTGGAGGTAGGGATGGGACGATATGAAAATTTCATATCACGATTATTGTGACAAAAGAAATCGCGATTTACGATATTATTGCGATAATCAAAATCCATTATCCTGGGGGGGAACATTTGCCAAAAAATTGCAGATCTACAAGCTCACAACGTGTCGCGTTGCAACGCGTTTTGAGCTTGTAGATCGGCTATTTTTTGGCAAAGACATTTGATAGAGAGTGAAAAAAAGACTTGTTTCAAGTAGGCCTACGTTTATTATAATTACCTTTTACCAATTATAGAGGGTTTAATGGTACCGGATATGCAGCTCGGCAAATAAAAGGTGAATTGATCCCAGTGCATGACGGAGGACGATTTCACAATAAATTAAATCTCCACGATACGATTATCGCGAGTGTTTTTTTATCACGATAAACGATAATATCGCGTATCGTCCCATCCCTAGTTGGAGGTGCAAGAACTGCAAGAACAAACTTCAGCAAGGTACAATGTTTGTTAGTTTGCTCTTCAGTGATGTAATGTTGTACATTTTAACGTTCACTCACCGATGATGATCTTTAAATTGCTTTCCAACCAGCAGCAAACAACTAGTCACGACATTTCAACCTTTGATTGATTGATTGAAGAATTTATTAGAAGTTTGCAATAGAAAAAAGTACAGTTTCATGACAGTACAAATCACTGGTACAAGGTCAACTAAAAGGAGATCCTAGAAAGCCGAGGCTTATTTCCACAGGAACCACACTTTAAGTATCTCATATAACATTGAAAGACAGACGGATAGAACATAGTACTTTATCTAGGATAATATTAGTTTCAAAAGCATAACATCAAATACAAAGGCAGAAAAAAGAATAATAAAAAAGGGGGGGGGCATGGGGGCTTAGTCTATTTACAAGTCACGGGTAGCAGCTGTCTGAAGGTGACTTTTCATACCAATTTTGAAGGAGGCTAGGGATTTGCTCTCCTTTAGGGCTTGAGGAAGGGCGTTCCACATGTTGATGGTGTAGCAGGAGAACGAGTTAGAGCCTTGTTTAGTGTTAAATCTACGTTGATGATGATTAGTGGAGCTGCCTCTGGTGTTGTGGTCGTGAACATCCTTGACCTTTAAGAAGTAGTTTGTCAGGTACATGGGAATCTTGGAGGTGTAGTGTATCTTGTACACCAGGCCCATTGCAAGATGCTGTACCTTTTATGGTATCCTATTTAAAGTCACCCTTTTTAACCTGCATCCTGCCTGTAATGTCCCTTTGGCAGTGTTTTGTGACTAAATTATTAAATGATCTTATTATGAACGTGCACTAACTAATAATTGGCCGTACGCCGCAAAATCCTCATTGTTAATTGATCAACTTTTAACTCTTGAGAGTTCACTAATGTAACCAAATGGAGGGTCCATTTGGTCACATTCGTAGTTTTCGTACCCTCTCAGAGTTAAATGAACACAGAGCATTTTACTGTGTGGGCTATTTACCCCCTTGGGCAATGGAAGAGAAAGATGTAAATGACAGTGATAAGCTCTGATGGCTTCCAGCACTGTGGTGGAGCACAGACTGTAAATTGCTCATTGTTCACTGCTTCCTCCTGTGTAATTTGGGCCTGTATCTGTCCATCAGTTTACTTCTGGTTTCCTTGATTATGCAGACAAAACACAAATGCAGAGCGAGTCACCCAAGCTCGGCAGCAACACATCCCAGCAGCAGTGGCAGCAGCTGAGTAGTAGTACTAGTAAAAACAGTGTTGTCATATTACTAGCAGTTGTATGAGTACCACTGATGGAAATATTATTTGTAAACAACAACACCTTCTTATTCCCATATGAGATACAATAATCCATCACACAGAAATAAGACAGGAGAGTGATCAGAGTGAGAATGGAATGTTTTACTATGGAGAGAGAGTATTCAAGACAAAGGTACAACAGAATAATCAATGGTTCGTGCTCTCTCTGACAAATTATGTTTTGACATGAGTATAAGTATGGTCATTTCATCAGTCAATGGATGACGTTTCAATTAACAGTTCATAGGATATGTTTCTTGTCCAGAGACAAGGCCATAGTGGACATATGTACAGGGTTGTTAAGTAACGGATTACATGTAACAGGATTACGTAATCAGATTACAAAAAACAGGTAACTTGTAAAGTCTCAGGATACTTTTTAAAATGTGTAATCTGGATTACAGTAACGGATCTGAATGATGGGGGTTACATGCTGGATTACATTCTCCCCTTCGCCCTCATCAATTTTACAAATAAGTTATAACGCCAAACAATAAAATAATCAAGTCGAATCAGCGTTAAGTACTGCCACTTCGCTTAAGTAAGATTCTGTTGTCCTTTTCCTAATTTCATTGGCTCAATATTCTTGTCTAGTTATCAATGGTAAAACGTGTTTTATTTAATTTGAGAGTTTTGCTAAACAGTAATCCAAAAGTAACTGAAAGTAACTAGTAGTTACTTTTTAAATTGTGATAATCAGATTACGTTACTGACTACATTTTCTTTGCAACTAACTTGTAACTGTAGGGGATTCCTTTTTAAAAGTAACCCTAACAACCCTGCGATATGTATTATACTGTATTATACTGAGGAAGACCAAAACGGTCGAAACGTTTATTCATGCTGCTTTGTTGTCATAAATAAAGATTGGAGCTACTAAAAGTGAGTTGCGAGCCACCTTTTTGTTATATGAACTGCAGGCAGCCATCCAGGGACTTATGAAGGGCAGACTTTAGGGTCCAGCATTCACAGCCACAGATCAGACACTACAGTCACAGAGAAAGAGCTGAAGTTGGGTCCAATCTGCCTGGGGAGATTGTACTTCCACACACAGGCCATGGTGTTTGTTCACAACCCTGCACCCATTCCTCACTTTAATGTCTTGCTCGCATGAGTTGACCCATGATCCCAGGTATTTGAAGTCACTGACTACTTTCATTCCAGTGCCTCCTGTTGTTATTAGAAGTGGATGGTTGGTGATAAACAAGGTTTTCTTGGCATTTACCCCAAGGCCTGCCTTGGCACCCTCATGTCTCCTCTCTGGCCAGGAGCTGTTGTGCCTGCTCCACATGGTCAGATAACAGGCAGATGTCATCTGCATAGTCTAGGTCAGTGGTTCTCAACCTTTTCAGGCCGCGACCCCCAAAATAATCATATTTTTAGTACTGAGGACCCCCCATCCTGACGAGCACTAAGAGTTGAGGCATTAGATTTTGTATAGCACGTTTTATTGTGATTTATACCAGATCTACATGCTCACAACGCCTCACGTCATGAGGCGTTGTGAGCATGTAGATCTGCTATTTTCACAAAAAAATGTCATTCTTTAGGTATTAAAAAGTCCTTAATTGTCACTTTAGAAATGTGCAGATACCCTCTATACACTTAAACTTTATGTTGGTTTGTTTACTGTTGAGTGAGAAAACAATATTGCACATTCAGTTAATCATCTGGGGACCCCCCAAAATATTTGGGGGAGCCACATGGGCGCGTGCACATGGGAGTGTGCACATGGGCGCGTGCACGCATCCGCTGGGCGAGCGCTGGCGCTTTGGCTTGGGATCTACTTTGACCATAAGAATGCACAGACCTGGTTGGTTGTTTAAAGTTGGACAAAATGTGCCCAAAATATGGCCATATTTTCTCAAATATGGAGATGACTGACGTCTGACATCATAGATGTTTGATGTCATAGACCACATGAGACTGACAAAATATGTCCACATATGGGCATTCCAGATTCCCAGATATGGACTTAATATTGATGTTCCGTTGAGAGCTGCTCGAGTCATCATTGTGATGTCAGAACGGGTCAGCTATATCCTTTTGCTGAGCTGGTCAAGTCATGAGTGTGACATTGTGATGTCAGAACAGCATGACTGACGCATGCACGCACGCACAGGAGCTGCAGGTTTTTGTAGTAAATGCGTCCTGCGGTCGCAATTAGTAGTCTTAGATTCTAATAGGAGCACTACTACTACAGTACTACTGCTTCTACTACTATTTTGGTACATAGATTCCAAGGAACATAGTTGATACCTGGTTTTGCTGAATGGAGATACATCAATCTTTGATGGGTGATTAGAGGCCTGAGATGAGGATGGAGGGAGTGTCAGTTGAAGTGTGATGACACATACAGTATAAATAAGCCTAAAGAATAACAAAGTGTTGCTTGTATTACCGTTTATGGCAGGTGTTACTGTACTTCAATGACTGATAACGATTCTCCGTCATAAAAAGCTGAATTGACTGAACGTTGGCAGAGAAGGACTCCTTTTGATCAACTGTTTCTGACAGAATTTGTGTGATTGTCAAAAGAGAGATTGGTGGTGCAGGCCACTTCTCTCTGCTGGTTTTGCCAAGAATTAGCGCTTGGCACCAGTAGTTGATTATGTGCGAGAAGAAAACACATTAGCCAGTAGGATGTGTCTTGAAACTGTCGGGCTTTGACGTACAAGACAAGACATGGAAAGCAACATCAATAGTAGATGTGATCTGAGTTGAAACAAAAACTTCCAGAACAAGTTTATTTAGCGGCGGCTACTGTGCTAAAGGAAACATCCAGACCTTGTGCAAGTTCATGATCAGAGTTCTAGAGGATATGCATTGATAAGATGCCTACAGTATATCGTCACTGTCGGGTAGAAACCTTGTATCTCCAAGTTTCAAATTGGTACGTTATTTCACAAAGTAAAGCCCTGCTTCATCATACAAGGCCGTCGCACAAAAGTAGTGAAAACAGCCGATCTACAAGCACACAACGCCTCGCGGTGCGAGGCCTTGTGTGCTTGTAGATCGGCTGTTTTAATTTTTTAAATGATAAATGCAAAACAAACTGTTTTGGACATACAAGGTTTTCACCCGACAACGACGATATGAAGGCTAATGTTTGAAGACACTGAAAGCAATCGTTCCAGGTGAGAATCACAATAGTAGTACTTCCCAAAAATGGCCAGGTGCTGAAAAAAAAAAAAAGGTAAATATAAATGTTGTCATCAGCTTTATTTTAATTTACAGTTACATTTGTCCAAAGATATGGGGCTGACACTATGGAATAAAAAAATATATATTTTTTTGTTTTATTGTCAAGAAAGGTCCAGCTTTCTAATTCCTGGCCTAGCAAAGCTGTCTTCTCCGATGGACGGCCATAGGGTATCAAGACAAACAAGACAAACTTTGATCTCTCTGACCCAAGGTTTTGATCTTTGACTCGAGGTCATTGGCCACATCAAAGAAACCACCTATTCTTCAGGAAATGTTGTGCGTGTGTCCAGGGTGAATAATGTCCTTAACCCTCTTCTCCTCTTGTGTTTCGACGATGACCGGTGATGACCTTGGCCAGAGGTCATAAGTGAAGCACCAAGGGACCTCGGTCAACTTACCTATCGGACAGATCAGCTTACACCTAATTTCCGTCAGACAACAACAACAACTAAAAAAAATACATCTCCAGTACAGTTGTTTGCAATGGAGGAGAACTCTTTTTTTTGGAACGTGATTTTTAACTTGCCACACAGAGGACCATACGGGATGTCACGCTCAACACCAAATTTGGAGTTATGAGGTTTTTATATATGACTGCAGTGACGTACTCTGACTAGGGTTGTCACAGCCCACCACAGGCTGTATATCACCACTCTAATGAGCCTGACGCACAATGAAACAATCACGGGCTGGAAATGTAATACACAGTAAGACATAGAGAGACTAATGGAGAGGAAGAAAGAGGCAGGGGGGGGGGGGCAGAGAAATAGATAGATAGAGAGAGAGAGAGAGAGAGAGAGAGAGAGAGAGAGAGAGAGAGAGAGAGAGAGAGAGAGAGAGAGAGAGAACACAGTATGACTCATTACAGAGTTGTTACAGAACACCACGCACCTTGATGACTTCAAACGGCATAGAAAACCTCAACAAACCCTTTCTAAGACCTCATACACATACACATGTGGGGGGGGGGGGGGGGGGGGATCTGCATGCACACAGAAGACATTATATGTACACACACCATGCACACACACAGCCCCCAGAATCAAGCCGAAAACACTGACAGGTGGGGCCTCAAAATAATGCCTCCCCCTCCCCTCTCTCAGCCTCTATCTCTATCTCTCTCCCTCGCTTTCCTCCCACCTACCCACCGCCACCACCTCTATCCCTCTACATCTCCCCCCCCCCCCCCCCCCTTTCAGAGAAGCAGTCTTTAAGCAGAGGAATGTGGTGGTTTTTTAGCGGGGTGTGCATGTCGCCTCATGCCCACCCCGGGGTTCTCACGATGTCCCGTCTTGTTTTTAGCCCTAATTAGTGGCTGCTGGCAGTTTGGAAACAGATGTTTAAAACCCTGCAAAAGATTTTAGACTTCAAACACCGGGGGCGGAAAGTAGAAAGAGATTCGCCCTTCCTTCCCTCCCTCCCTCCCTCCCTCTCTCTCCTCCTCCCTCCACTACTTCTTCTTCTACTCCTCCTGTAGTAGTAGAGACTTTGCCAGACACGTTTATCGCATGTGACCAATGGTGGAAGAAATACTCAGATTTTTGACTTAAGTAAAAGTATCAATGCCACAATGTAGGAAATAGTTTTTTTTTTACAAATAGAAATACCATATTCCACATTTTACCTGGGTAAAAGTACCAAGATATTCGGCAGCAAAACATACAAGTAGGCCCTACCAAATGTACAGTAGAAGTACACATTTTTGGAAGATGTCTGGCATTAAAAAAATGCAGACCTACAAGCTCACAACACATTGCAATATGACACGCTGTGACTTATAGATCGGCTATTTTGGAATAGCTGGATAGCAAGGATAGAGGTTTTGTAACTAGTAACCTATCAAATAAATGTGGAGTAAAAGCATGCCTCTGTTATGTAGTGGAGTAGAAGTATAAATAAACAGAAATACTCAAGTAAAGTAAGTAAAGTACCTTGAAATTGAGTACTTGAGTAAATGTACTTAGTTACTTTATACCACAGCATGTGTCGGAGAGAAAAAGAATGAGTTTGTTTTTGTCTTTCCAATTCTAACTACTGTACTTTCCCTATAGTAACAGAAATAGATTTAGAAAACTGCTGATAAGATGGCCACACTAATTATTTTGAGTTGCAAACCTAATAGCTACTAGCTAAAGCAAACATTTTATATGTTCAATTAATGTGACATCTATATTTAATTTAAATGCTTTATTATTTAAGAGTATAATATCAAAACTTTGTAAACAAGACACAACTTTATTCATCGTACCTTTTTATGTTTTTAGGTATATGGTATGTTAAAGAATGACCTGGATGGCTGAATGACCCTGTTATGTGTGAGTGTGACTAAGTTGATTTTTACATTGCAGTACTGTTTATTTTCACAGTTCTTGTTTGCAACTATAGGCCCACAATACCGTTTACACTACAGCACACGTGGGTGACTCAGACGTTTAGGGTAATTGGTTTTACTGTCGCTGTTTAAGATCTGTGGACATGACGGTCGAATGATTAACTGTTCATTCGTTCATAATCAACCAGCGACAAAAGTAGGCATTTCCCTGTGTGTTGACTCTGGCTCTCATTCCCTATGTGTCTCTATTTTAGGTTTCTCATGTACATGCACGGTCTGTCACTTTGCCTCTGTGGTGACCCTTGTCCACTGCATCGTTCTCGATATCGAGTCCTCGCTCGCCAGTGGTGTTGTTGACGGCGAGCGAACAAAAACATACACAGCAGTTAATAAGAGCGAGGCTACATGTTTACAGTGGCTGCTGGTAACACGGAAACACTTCAGCAGCCCAGTAAATTACTTCACTGGCGCTTTTTCTCTCTCCGCCCGAGATCAATCATTAGAAACGTACACCTCAAAACAGATGCCTGGCTCTGTTTCCCGACTTCGTGTAGGGCAATGCTAAGAGCTGCGCCAGCCAGGGCACTGTTGAATCCTGTCAGTTCATTAGGCAGGTGATGACAATGCTTGCTATGAAGCAGTTTGCTGTGAGATTGGCAAACTCCTTCCTCTGTGGTAATTATAACTTATTATCAGGGGCCGTTTTGAACAGTCTGAAGGAGGGTGGTATGGATTTTTGGCAGGATACAGTCCATTCCGATTATTATTTTCTTCAAATGAGAGAGACAGTTTGGCAACTGAGAAGTACAGTGTAAGAGAGACACAAATAAGACAAGGTAGAGATAAGATAATGCTTTATTGATGCCGGTGGGGACAATTCGGGTGCTCTAATAGCAACAGCAGTAAAACGTGAAACAGGATATGTGCAGGTAAGATAGAGAAATAAAGATGAAACAAAATCCATAAACTTGCGTTTAACACCAGTCACTGTGTCTGTCGGAATAAACATATGTACAGTATATTCTATCAATAACTATCAACACGTATATACTGTACATATATAACCGATGAATATACTGGATACAGATCCATTGTCTATACAGTATGAATGGATATACAGTGTACAGGTGATCAACAGTGACACATCGTAAACAGTTTTTACGTCCGGAGACGTTGATTTGGCGTCAGGGACCCGTTGGCCCGCATGGCCCTTGCTGACGTCAAACCCAGGCAACTGAGGCCAGGGTTCGAACGTACAACCTTCCGCATGAAAGGCGTGTGCTCAAACCCAGTTAATGTCCTTCTGTCCAATGTCTGTCTGATATACACGCATGCTGACATCACTGATACTAAACAGTGCCCAAATTTGGAGATAACTGACATCACTGATACTGCCACCTGTACTGCGTATGCGTCACCGCAAAGGTTACAGCCGCATGCTGAAACAGTGCCCAAGGTTTGAGATGACTGACATCACTAATAGACGCTTGCTGAAACAGTGTTTCAGCATGTGATGTGTTTCAGTATCACTGAGTTCTGGGTTCTCCAAAACGACTTCTGAGGCTCCTACATTCAATCCCTCATTATACTGTGCACACCCCATAACCCAAACTGCACATAATTCGGACCACATATGTTCGAACCGGCAAGGACGACTAAACGTCTAAACTCTATTTTGGGTCTCGACCTGAAAGGTTTTGGGAGCCACTGCTCTAACCGCAACAGAACAGTGCCAGCTGTCCATGACAGCTAGTTGGGCAGAGTCAGTCAGATGCCATTAATCCCAGAGAACAGACAGTGTAGGTCTCAAGTTGTCATACTGTATGGGGGTCCGGCAAAAGAAAACTAGTGGTTGGATTCAAACGTCTCTTAGCAGTTGTCCACCATCTCTTTCTAACAGCGCACAAGTTACCAGCAGCACATCACTGTGATCAGCTTTTCACCAGGGCTTAGTCCAACAATACTTTATTCACTTTTCTTTTTTTTTTTTTAAGAATTGTTTGTGGGCTTTTTATGCTTTTATTTGATAGGATAGTAGACTGACAGGAAATGGGGAGAGAGATGGGGAATGACATGTGGCAAAGGTCATAGCCTAGTATGTGGTATGCGCCTTGACCACTAGGCCCACGGGCACCCGATACTTTATTCACCTTTTAATACATTTTTCTTTATAGCTCCATTTCATTTAAGCCTGTTCACACAGTGTCCATGTCACGCTTGCTTCTAATCATTTTCATGTATGTGTCAGTGATGTTACTAGGTTTTCAATGTAATGGGTCCCGGGACCCACAGGTGGTCATTCAAATGGGTCCCAGAAAAGTTTTATGAGTCCTCAATACAATGTTTTCGAGCGCTGTGAGCTTGTAGATCGGCTATTTTCAAAATGTTTGCCTATTTCTTATATTTATTTTACAATTTGGCTAATGTTTGAACTTAGAACTAGGATTTCTAAATACACTAGGCTACAGACACCCATTTAATTATATTTATATCACTGGGACCCCAATTTATATTAAATGTTAAAATACTAGAGTACAAATGGAACAGGTCCATTTGGTTCCATTTGTTCACCGAGTTACAGACCCATAAAGTTCTATTTGGTTCCTAACTACCATTTATCTGGGGACCCCCTGGAACTCCCTCAAGGACCCAGGACCCCACTTTGAGAACCACTAGTGAAAATAGTTTTTAGCTGTTCCAGGTTTAACTGATAATAAATCTTTACAGTGTTTATCTTACACAATATATCTAAACTAATATAGCAACTTAAGTAGAAGAAGTAAATTATTTTAACATGGAATAAAATTCCATTTCGTTTTTGTCATATTTTAGTCATTTGAAATGTTTGTAGTAGTCTATTCATACTAAATACAGTATAAATATTATATTTATATTAATCAACTAAATCTACATTGATTTAGTCAACAAAAACTTTTTGTTGGCCTTGATGGTGTCGCAATGGCTGATACGTAGCTGTGTGCCGAGAATAGACACTTACACGCAACCAAGCATAAAACGAAATGTTCTCCAGTTCTACTGGATCTCTTCTCCACTCGTCCCTCCTTAACATTTTAGGTTTTCCTTTTCTACGATAATGCCAATAAATATTTAGTCATCATAGTGTACGATTTTATTTAGTTTTCATCAGTGAAAAAAGGTAGTCGACGAACATTTTTCGCCATGGTTTTAGTCGACAAAGTTCACACTGCTGCCAAGTGTGTTAAGAGTTAAGAGCTGCTGTTGCTTCACTGTAGCTCTCCGCATACAATGAAGTCATCTCTGAGCAAAAATGCTGGGGATGCCAAAAGGCCTTTCTGCTTAATTTAACTCTTGAGCAATCGCAAACCACTTCGGAGAGTCCATTCACAGCGATGCGTTGAGTCACAACCCACACGAAAAGCCAAGTGTGTTTGATCAGAAATAGCAACATTAGTGTGGGGTTAACTTCTGTACTCGTCAGAGGGCACCTCACATCATCTGTGTGTGTGTGTGTGTGTGTGTGTGTGTGTGTGTGTGTGTGTGTGTGTGTGTGTGTGTGTGTGTGTGTGTGTGTATGTGTGTGTGTGTGTGCGTGCGCGTGCACGCAGTGTACCACAGTCCTGACGGCATGGTTCCATTTTGTTGTTGTCGGGTGGAAACCTTGTATGTCCAAAACCGTTTGTTTTGTATTTATCATTTTAAAAATGATTTAAACTAGTGAAAACAGCAGATCTACAAGCACACAACGCCTCGCACCGCTATTTTCACTAGTTTTGTGCGACAGTCTTGTATGATGAAGATTGGGTATTGCTAGTGGGCCCCCAAATAGTTGGCGAAACACTTAAGATTTGAATGTTAACATAACATTAGTATAAAAATAATTAATGTAAAAGAAAGTTCACTGCATTGTTTCTTTAACACCTTGAAAAACGAGTCTTCATTGTTACACAGATAAATTCGAAACTTAAAGGAGTAGTTCACCCCCAAAATGACTTTTTTTTCTATTGATTACTCATGCTATGGAGACTTCTATAATTCTATAATATCTTTGAGTTTGTGTTGCATTCCTAAGACAATAATTTGATAACAATTAAATTACCTCCATTGATCCAAATGCATTTGGGTCCCCATCCGGAATCAATGGGGGTAAATTTACTAAAATCTATTTTTTTGTCTTAGCAATGTGACAAATACAAAAGAATATTATTGAACTCAAGTCTCCATAGCATGAGTAATCAATAGAAAAATAAGTTATTTTGAGGGTGAACTACTCCTTTTAATTCATTAATTTATTTGTCTGATACATGTACTGTAATTGAAATTTGTTCTCTGCCTTTGACCCATCTTCTTGGAGCGGTGAGCTGCAGCCGTGCCGTACTCGGGAATCAGCACTGGTGATCACTTAAAGTATGGTGTGGAACACAATCGATTGATCGATCATTTAAAGCAGGGGTCTTCAACGTTTTCAGGCCAAGGACCCCTTAGCTATGAGACTGAGATGAAGATTTCATATAGTTTCATCGTTTGACAACACACTCGTCAGTGTATTTTGGATTCATATCAATTTGTGTTATCAGATATGTAACCACTTGAACCGTCAATACTTAATAAACTTGACCTTTCACTCTGTACTTAGAGTGCTCTATTTTCCCCTCTACACCAACCATCTTTGCTGAAAATAGCCGATCTACAAGCTCACAACGCCTTGCAGCTCCTGAGGGGCGATCAAAATCAGAGGCATGGGTTCTCCCCCCCCAGCAAATCAAACCCTGCACACACGAGCGCATGCGCGCGCGCACACACACACACACACACACACACACACACACACACACACACACACACACACACACACACACACACAAACACACACACACACACACACACACACACACACACACAGACACACAGACAGACAGACCAACAAAAAAAAAACACGTACAGTATACGTGTTACAGTACAGTGAGCATGCCTAGTCTCAAACAGATACACACAAACATACACACACACACACACACACACACACACACACACACACACACACACACACACACACACACACACACACACACACACACACACACACACACACACACACATACCATCACACAAACACCAGCTTCATAGTAAAAGCTCAGCAGGTGGAAGTGGTTATGTTGGTAATAACATTTTATTAGAGGCTTTAAATGAGATCTGTGGACATTGTGTACAATTAACAGAGAGTAAATGCTATGCACAGTTTGCACACATGCATAAACATGCACACACACACACACACACACACACACACACACACACACATGTGCGCGCGTGCACACACACATGCATGAAACGATCCTACACGCAAATGCTTTCTGCTGTTGTATATTTCTTACTGACAATTGTGATTGTTCAGTCAGTTATTATACTTGATTGATGCAGGTTTTGTGTGTGTGTGTGTGTGTGTGTGTGTGTGTGTGTGTGTGTGTGTGTGTGTGTGTGTGTGTGTGTGTGTGTGTGTGTGTGTGTGTGTGTGTGTGTGTGTGTGTGTGTGTGTGTGTGTGTGTGTGTGCTTAACTGCTCTTTTGATGCAAGGCGTTTGATTTGTTTAAAGTGATGTCTGGGCTTAATGTGCTGCAGTGGGATTTGTTTGTGTGCTTTGATATCGCCCTGGCTTTCTGCTTGGCTTTAATGGTCCTTCAGTAGATGCTCTTTGAACCGATAAACACAAGGCAGCATGGCAGACTAGGCCGCTGTTTACCGAGGAGAAGGGTCGATCGCGGGGCAGATAGACTGACATTAGACCCGAATTCCTCCACAACTATCTGGTGATGATGATGACACACTTATGAAGGTATTGGAGCAGTGGTGGAAAAAGTACTCACATGTTTTACTTAAAGTATCAATTATGCAATGTAGAAATACTCTGTTACAAGTAAGAGTCCAGAATTTACTTGAGTAAAAAGTATAAAAGTATTGATATCAAAATGTTTGTAAATACCAAGTAAGAAGTACTCATTATGCAGAATGTCCCGTTTCACAAGTTTTCAAATGTATACAAGGTATAAAAATCATTAGAAAATAGCTGATCTACAGTACAAGCTCACAGTGCGCCTTGTGAGCCTGTAGATTGGCTATTTTCAAATGACCGAAATGTATATAGGGCTGAAGTGGTTACTGTATGTTTTATAATAATAATCAAACTCTACAAAGTAACTAGTAACCAGGGGTTGACACTAAGGTCTCAGAGGCACCTGCCCATCGGGCAAGTACTGGTCATGTTCTACTTGCCCGAAGGTAATGCCCACTTGCCCGAAAAGTAAATTGTCCATTATAAAATGATAGGCACAATTTTTATTACCGCTCAATTTAACACTTATTTCTTTACTTTCTGGGGCTGTGTGATAAAATGTCATACCTCAATACCTCCAAATACCAAATACTATGATTGAATATGTCTATGGTTTCACACTTGTTATTTTATATTTTTAAATGTAGCAACATTAAAAACAGCACATTAGGTAAATAGTGCTCTTATTTTACATTCCACAGACCAGAAGACAGCGCACTGGCCACGTTCAGGTGTTTAGACAGATATCTTGTGTTGTGTTTAGAGACATTTGTGTACCCTCTCAAATGAGCACTTGCCCTGTCGGGCAACCTGAAAGCAAACTTCACCTGCCCTGATGTTTTATTTACCCGCTGGGGGCAGGTGGGCAAGCCTTAGTGTCAATGCCTGTAGTAACTAAAGTTGTCAAATAATTGTAGTGGAGTAAAGGTACAATATATTTGCCTCTGAGATGTAACAGAGTAGAAGTGAAAATAATGAAAATCGGAAAGACTCCAGTAAAGTAAAAATACCTCAAAATTCTGTGTCTGCTCTTTACCCCCTCTACACCAAACCTCTTTACCGAAAATAGCCGATCTACATTGGTTATTTTTAGCTAAAGTTCTCAGAATTTGGACACTAGGGTTCAAGTGGTTAATATAAAAAAATAGAAAAAAGGTTTCTATCACACAAAGATTTGGAGGACCCCCTGCAGTAACTCTGAGGACCCCCTCGTGGTTTGGTCAATAAAACAAACATTTCGGTGGCGGCGCCTCCGTCTCAGTAGCGTCCTCAGTAAGAGCGCATGGCTAGTATTCCCAACCTGGTAGTCTCGAATCCCAGCGTGGGTAGGACTTTTTTTATTTCCCTAAACGTGTGTTGGCGCATTGCAGTGATAAGACCAATGGGTGATAACAGGTCTACCAGCTCCTGGTAGCCAGTAGACAGACTGGCTTAGCTAAGGGATGACAACGGTGATAACAGACCCATACTAACGGATGATAATGTAGGTATCAGGTGCGTTGGAATAACGTGTTCCTTCCACGTCCAGCCGGGGAAACTCTCCCCTGTCAGGTGAAAAGAAGTGACTTTTACTTGTAACTTGTAAATTGTATTGTACACTGCAGTATATAATGTGAGTACTTTTTCCACCACTGCAAATCAGTTTAACCACTTTAACCGGCTATTTTTCTAAAGAATGGTTGGAAAGACTAATTTGCAATATCTTACTTTAACAACACAAATTGTTTATTGGGGGTCCCTGCCACAACATACTTTCATATCGGGGTCCACGGCCAAATACGAGTTCATTTGTGAGTCCTTGACATGAAAAGGTTTGAGAATCACTGGTATAAAAGAGGTCAGTCATCTTGTCAAGCCATAATGTTCAACAATCATAACCACTTGGGGGGAAATAGTTTTTCAGTCCTGTGGTGGGTGAGTGTACAGTAATGACCTGTACTGTCAACTCCTCACACTGCATTTTTCAATTAACCACATGGTTCGGTAATGGATTATCCGGTTCATACCATGGCTTGTGATTAACATGACAAGTAAGACGCCCTAAGGGCGAGAAGCGACCGCCAGGTCTCGCTGAAACAACAGAGCTTCAAAATGGGGCACATTTAAGAAGCAGGAGTTAATCTATTAATCTGGCAACTGCGAGAGGATTGCCACAGCTGACAGCTAGAGCTCAGGCAATCAGCGATGCGTTAAACTGCGTGTTCTACCACTTTTTCGAGTCACGTGTTCAAATACTGGATTCTGATTGGCTAAATTCCGGAGGTTATCAGAGGACAACTGCCGCAAAGTTGTGTGTCCGAGATCAATGCGCCTCAGTGTACATCCGGGGACTTCCCCCAACCAACAAATGACGGTGGCAACGGTCCTATGTTTACTAACGTGCATGCTATAGTCGCCGATTTATTTGGATCCAATGCAATCCGCCAACTTTAAAGCCCCTTTTCTCTGAACCTATGCCTTTCTGGAAGCGAACAGCCTCTATTTACGGCCGGAACGGTACTTCTAACTGACGTTAGCTTAGCTGTAAGCTAGACGCATGGATTAGTATGGAGTTGGCGCCATCTGTTGGTGAGTAGAAGATGTTGTTTGTGGAACTATCTGCTGTCTCGCGGAAGTTTTATAGGCAATAATGATTGTAACTTAAGATCCTTGCAAGTTACAACTATGTGTTTTCTTTCATGTATACGGGAAAAAGTGGTAGAAAAGCTATTTACCACTCGGGGTCGGACATTATGCTCTCATAATGTCCTGAGTGAGGTTGTTATCGGACTCGGCTGCGCCTCGTCCGATAACAACCTCACTGCGGACATTATGAGAGCATAATGTCCTCTCACTCGGGGTAAATTGCTTACTTATACAACAGGCGGGTGCAGGCAATCAGCGACGCGCCACACACCCACGTGAGTGAGATACGGCGTGACTGACGGACGCCATGAGGTGGACGTTTTCATACTAACTGCGACATAGTAGTGTTGATAATAATAATAATATTTACAGTAATTACAAACTACACTCTTTGCATCTTCGTCAACCTTGGAATACATTTTACCTTACCTCTCCAGAAAGTAGGACTTAATACTTATTATATGTAAATATCTCTGTGGCCATGGTATAACTTTATACTTCACATTTTGTACTTTGTGTCCTGGATGTACCTGTATATGTCCCTAAGTAAAAGTGGATCATGGTAAACTTATGGCGTCCCTATGTTGGGAGAACATTTCTCAAAATGTTCCAAAAGTTTCCAAAGTGTTCCAAAAGTTTCCAAAATATTTCACAAAAATAGCAAAAATAGCCGATATAGATGTGACGCTTTTGAGCTCACTAGCCCTTACCCGTTCAAAGATATGAGCTCCAAAATGATGTGCAGTGTGTGGGTTATGGGATGTGCAGTTTTTGTGCACTGTGCACACAGTATATGAGGGATGGAAAGTAACTTTAACTGGTGCTTGCATGATGTAGGAGCATCAATGTAAGAAACCCGTTTCGTTTAATGGCTACAGACATACTGTCCCCCCCCCCCTGTCCCCCCCCCCCCCCCCCCCCCCCAGCCCGCCCGCCCACCCGCCCACCCGCCTGCGCACACACCCGCCTGCCTGCACACACACACTCTCACACAGAGAGAGCTGGTTAAACATGTTGCCTCATGCTAGATGCAGAATAGATGTGCCTCAAGCTAGATGCAGAATAGATAGTAGATACACCATAAAAATGCTAATATACAGTATATGATTTGTGAAAGTGACAAACGGGCTTCACAGTTATGTTAGGTGTGTTCATATGCTAATGGTGATGCGATTTCAGATCAATTGCTCCAGCCACTGAGGAGAAACGCTGTTTCAGACAGACAGACAGACAGACAGACAGACAGACAGACACTCACTCACTCACTCACTCACTCACTCACTCACTCAGACATTCGCAAAATTATAGTATAGATAGAGTGGCTATTTTCACGTGGCAGCACCGTGCAAAGTATAAAACAGTGCTTAGAACGGGTACACAATATTGTGTATCATTATTTTATGCTTTATTAACTATTGAAAAATAGCAGATATACAAGCTCACAGCGCGGCACCGAGTGCCGCGCTGCGAGCTTGTAGATCTGCTATTTTTGAAAAGTCGTGTCTTTTGAATCCTTCTAAGATTTTTTAATAAAATCGAACCTCTGTTCGAAGTGGAGCTGTGTGTGTGTGTGTGTGTGTGTGTGTGTGTGTGTGTGTGTGTGTGTGTGTGTGTGTGTGTGTGTGTGTATTGCAGTTGATGCTCAGGGCAGGCTAGACTCAACAGCACCTCTCTGGTCACCCAGGATCATGTGTACCGATTTTTGTGACATTTGAAGAAAATATGTAGGAAAAGGAGCAAAAAGTGTGTTTTGGAGAAAATTCAAGATGGCGGAAAATCTATCCTGGCGCAAATGGGCGTGGCCTATATGGGGAGATGCGTCTTGACCCAAGGAATCCAGGGAAAAAAGAATTTTAATTTTCCGATCTACAGTTCAAGAGTTACGGGGCAAAACGTAAAGTGGGCCGTTATAGCGCCACCATGAGGCCGAGTGATGTAATTATTTTTCGATTCATTCTTAAAATCATTATGAATCTCCTCTCCGAGGTTTGAAACTGTAGCTCCTATGGTTTACGAGAGAAAAATACTTGAAAGTGATTTCTTGCATTGTCCCATTATAAGTCAATGGGGACAATTAAGCGTCGTTTTTTGCCGATTACGTCGGCATGGTAAGGCGGATCGGAACGAAAGGTAATAGAACACCATTCCCGGACGAGCCGCACATTTTGATGTATATATTGCGCGAGTGGCGTAAATGGTGCGGCACTAGTTACGCGCCGAAGTTTAGGCTACATACAGACACGGACGGAGACAGACAGACAGACAGACAGACAGACCCACACACACGGCCACATATAGGGAGCTTGTGTTCCACACAGCTCCAAAAAACCTATGTTTCTATGTCAGCAATCTGGCCAGCCATCGTCAAAGAAAAGGTCCTTTTCACTTAAATGGAGCTCAATCAGTCTGTTCTTGACTACTATGTCAGTGGTTCTCAAACCTTTTCATGTGAAGGACCCCCAAACTGATATTTGTTTGGCCACGGACCCCCATCTCAAAATATTTAGTTCCAGGGACCACCCAGAAGCAAAATTTGAGTTACAAACGTTCGCTTAAAAAATACATATTCAAAGATTTGCACACATTTTCACGACTTTTTCAAAAATAGCAGATCTACAAGCTCGCAGCGCGGCACTCGCAGATATTATGCTTGTATATCTGCTATTTTTCACTGGTTAAAGCATTCAATAATTCTAGGCCTAAATGGGTTAAGTGATTACCCCAGAGGATTTCTCTGTGTAGTGACACACACATTCACTCTACTCTCTCTACTTTATTCAATGCTGTTCAGTTCAGCTCAGCTCCATTCTAGTGAGTGCCGCTCTGCTGTCTCTTGGCTCTGGTCTACTCTGCTCTGCCCCGTGTTTTTCCCTCCGCTCTACTGTACGACAACACAGCCTACGGTCTTGAATCTGCCACCAATATGTCTCATTTGATCTCTGTCTGGGGTTGTTTTACAGACGCCTCTGTCTCACTCTATAAGCCAATTAAAACACACCAGATGTGTGTTTCTAACTGCGGTCCGCCAATGAATTTGGAGGCAATTACATCCTGTTAGTGTAAGTACAGTGTAAGGAGACATGTGTAGCTCACTGGATAGCAGACGACAGCGGTTGTCAGACTTTTTCTTCAGGGAACCATGGTTTCAAAGACATTTGTTTTCGTTGTTTTTTCTTTTCTTCCCAAGCTCAAAATTATTTTGTGGGATATATTGGTCGATGCTTGCTTTAAAGACAAAAAACTAATACTAACATGCTAGCTTACAGTGATTTACTCTGCACTAGCTTAATGTAGATTGCAGGGATTTCTATGGCAATATAACTTGCCTAATTGGTTCCTGCATTCTTCGGTTCGAATCCAGTCTCTGTCAAACACTAGAAACGCTGCAGCTTTCATATTCCACCATCATCTCTAATTTCTACAGCTGGTCCAACTAAGGCCAATTTTTCATTGCCTTGTCTGAATGAAAAACAATCAAATGAATAAATATCTCCATGATGAATGAGGTGCTCAAAGTGTATCAGAGGAAGGCAGCGGATTACATTTTTGCAGTTGAACATGTCTGCTCAGAAATTAGGTTAGAGTTGTAGCATATCTGCGCGCATCCCATTTCGCATTGCCAAGAGCATCACAGTCAATGACAGGGTAGATAAGACGGCTGATTATAATCTAATCGGTGGTTCATGGCGGTGCCTGTGTTGACTGAGCCTAGATAGAGTATCAGCCCGGTAACGCAGGTGATTGGCAGTGAGACACGCGCACGCGCACACACACACACACACACACACACACACACACACACACACACACACACACACACACACACACACACACACACACACACACACACACACACACACACACACAGGCACGTGTACATATAGACATCAAAGGGGGCTTGAGCCACCTTTTTACCTAAAGAAAGTACCCTCTCCAGACCATGAATGCAGTTTTCACTATGGTGAAAGAAATGCAAATGCCCTCTTCCCATGCCATACGATGGCAGCATTTAAGAGAATTGCCTTGTCCAATCTGAACTTGAATGCAGCTGTTGAAAGAATTGCCCTCTTTGTGTAGAAATGCCATACAGAAATGACATGCCATACTTCACATTTCCAGTATTGACTTGATTATGCTTAGTTCAGTGTGATATCAAGTACCGAAAATAGCCGATCCCTGTGACGCGTTGTGAGCTTGGAGGTCTGCTATTTTCTATATGTTCACCAAAAGCCCTTTTAGAAATTTCAGCCCCTGCCTCTCTAACATTCTCTGCACGTCCATGCACACACATACACACACGCACACACACGCGCACAGCGCACACACAATGTCTGTGGGAGGCTGATCAGGATAGTAGAGCTCTAATCTGATGATAGCCTTCTCCTCCTCCCGTTGTCGTCCCCTCTCTCCTCTCCTCTCCTCTCCTCCGCTCCTCTTTCGCGCTGCCTCTCCTTCTCTTTTCATCCGCTGCCGCCCGCCCGCCCACCGGCCCTCCTCCTCCTCCTCTCAGCGCGCTCTGTGTCCCGGGGGCATGTTGTCAAAGATCTGAATCCTGGTTCCTGTTCCACAGGGCAACAATAAATCACAGCTGCATCGGTTTGTCTCTCGTCAGCTACAGTAGTCAGGCCAGAAACACAGGGAGACAGACAAGACGTGCACCGCACACCCACACGCACGCACTCACTCACTCACTCACATACATGAATGCATGCATGGTCGCACACACGCACACACACTAGTCTGTCTGTCTGTCTGTCTGTCTGTCTGTCTGTCTGTCTGTCTGTCTGTCTCTGTCTGTCTCTGTCTGGGCTCTTCCTGTGTCCTTGGCATTCCCCACCGTAGCCCCAGGTGTGCATAAGACGGAAAAGGAATGAACCTACCAGACAATCAGACTCTCTTATCTGATCGCCGACCGACCGACCAGGCCGACCCGATTGTTAAGCCTGATTTATACGCTTTGGTGGCAAAGTGTCGCTTTGTTGTCGCTCAACAAAAATAATGTGTTTTTTTTAATATTTTTCAGATACAGTATAAATGTGTTATTTCTGTGGAGTGACACGTTGCTGCCGAAGCGTCAATCAGGCTTTAGAGCAGAGGTCTTCAACGTTTTCAGGCCAAGGACCCCTTAGTGGAGAGAGAGATGAAGCAGGGACCCCCACAACCTTTTCATAGATTATAGGCCTATTGTCATCGTTTGACAGCACAATCATCAGTGTATTTTGGATTCATGTCAATTTGTGTTTTTTTAACCACTTGAACTGTCAATAAGTAATAAACTTGTGACAATCATTGCAAGTCCTCAGCAACCAAATCCATCTGAACTCGCCTATACCGTTGTCTGTGTTCGAACCAGTTCAGATGCATAAATTCACTCTAAAACAATCTTATACGTTTAGAGACATTTAGCAATCCTTGTGTTTCTCGCAAACCGTAAGTACCGGTATTCAATATACACAAATCTACTATTTTTATCCACTTTCTGCTGGCACCCACAGTACATACTGTTGATACATTGAGATGGGTAACAGTTCTCTTGCTTTGATACCTTCTGTATTGGGTGGGTCTTCCCTCAAATATTCCACATCATCATCTTAAATCCTTCTGTCCGTCTGCCTCCATTCTCCTCAGTGGGTTGGTCAGTCAATCTGCACATGGGCACGAACAGGGACTGACTACACTTTCTCAATTTCCCCAAATTTAAGCGGCTTATTAATATTTTTTGGCAAGTCTGTGCAGGGTTGTGGCATCCACATTACCGGAAGTCTGCACATGTGAGGTGTGTATGTGTGTGTGTGCGTGCGTGTGTGGGTGTGTGTGTGTGTCCGCGCCAACGCAAGTGTGTTTTTCTTTTTCTATTTGTACAAAATGTTCACCCAAGGCTTTTGTCAGATAGACAGCCACTTCCCATGTCACACTGACAGGCCACTTGTGATATAGCAAGAGCAGACAGCTCCCCAATATCCTTGCGACTATCTAACCAAAGCTCTGGTTTTGACCTGTTTGGCTTACAACTGCACGTCAGAAGGCAAGAAGTTTAATTCAGTGTTTCCCAAACACTGGGTCGGGACACACGTTTGTGGTTCCCTTAACTTTTAGTTTCCTACATTTTGTTTTTAATTATTATTTCATTTTTTCAGAGTAATTTCATGAGTAATTAAAATAATCTAAGAAATTCTATGAATTAGAAAACAAATGTTTAAGAAGTAGGGAAAATAGCCGATCTACAAGCTTGCAGCGCTTGTAGATGTGCCATTTCAATTCTTCTGGCTTTACTGCTCTTTTACTGAAAATTTCCTGCGAATGCATTTTTTTTCCTGTTTTTTCCTCAAAAAATGTTATGGAGAATGGAGCGTATTGTTGTAGAAACCCGCAAATGGCAAGAAACCACTCCATTCCCATTGAAGAGCAGAATCCAACTGCATAGGTAGATTTAAACTTCGAAGTCAGAGAAGGTCATAACAATTGCTAAAATAGTTGATCTACATTAGCTTATTGCGACCGTAGTTCGCAGTTTACTATCAGAACCGTCACATCTTAACGTAACGCTTGTCTTTTTTGTTGATTGACACTCACGCTCTGCCATCACACTGTCTGTCATCACTGTGATGTCATGGGAACCAAATCCCTTTTATTGCCATAGTTTAGTTTAGTTTATTTGATCAACTCACATACATTTATACAAGTCATACATCCACATATACAACCAAACCCTTTTATGCCCATATATGGAGATATGGAGGTCACTGTGATGCCAGGAGAACCAAAACCAGAACCAAATCCCTTTTATGCCCATATATGGAGATCCCTGATGTCATCAATATTAAGCCCATATCTGTGAATGCCAATATATAATCACTGTGACGCCAGGGGAACCACATCCCTTTGACCAGATGGTCAAGACATAGCGCGACCTCACCTTTTAGGGCGAGGTCGCTTTTCGCCCTTAGGCGTGGTGTGTAATTACTAAGCTGGACACTATTAGTCTAAGCTTATAAGATAATATTGTTGGCCTTCAGGCTGGAGATTTTGTGTACACTACAGGCAAAGTGTGAATCGTCCTTAACCTGAAATGTATTTCGCATTGCTAACTGATTGATCAGGTTGCACCTGAAACTAAATAGCATTTCAATTCACAGTCAGTATATTCTGTTATCATCTCGGTCTTCTGCAGAGATTCACCTCTTAACACAAAGATACACAGACTGATTGTTCACTTTCCAAGTGAACAATCAGGACTCCTGAATCATTCTATGATTTGTGCAGTGAGTGACAAGAATTAATAAATGGCTGGACATTCCCAGCGACTGTGTTTGTCAGAATTTATCAGGGTGTGCCTTTTTTAAATACAAAATAGCAAACATAGCAGTTCTATAAGCACACAACATATAATGTGAGCAAATTGTGAGCTTATAGATTAGCTATCTTTGCCATCGTACAGAGAAAGTATATTGTATAGGGCTTAAGTGGTTATGATTTTTTTTTTACAAATCAAACCCTGAAGTTATCCAAAAACAAATTTCTCACCCTACCATTAACATAATCAAAGGATAGTGTTAGAGTAGTTATAAACACTATCCACTTTGTTACACAAGCAGCAGCTTTCCAGAAACAATGGCTTCAAAGCTCAGTGCCTTCAGATGCTTATTTACTTTCACAGTCTATATAATATCCCATCTTCATTAGATTTATCTGTATCTGTCGATATGAACACGCATCTTAAGAGATAACGCATTTAATACCTAATGTTA